>NW_028255715.1:635000-915000 GCF_964263255.1 Lissotriton vulgaris
TAATCCAAGGTAAGCGTTACCTTGGATTAAAACCTTTTGAAAGATACCCCTAAGTGCGCGCTTGCTTTACAGCAACTTGTGGATTGGGGATTTAAAGGACGGCTTGGGTTTGCCGTTTTAATCGCGCCACCTGACGATGGGAGCCGATCCCGGAAGGACCCTCTTGGACTTGGTATATCTATATCTCTGGTTTCAATGGGCGATGGCAAACTGAGTTCTCTCAGAAGAGACTGTTATAAAATGACCTGCTGCTGGGGCGTTCTTAGCACTATTTTTTATTTTCCATATAGGTTTCTGATTTACTAGTGAGCTGAGGTGTTCTGTTCTTTTCCTCCCTGGGTACGCAAATGGAACATTAATATCATATTTTAGAAAGATTCAGTTACATTCCCACAGCTATGTAGCAGAAATCAATCATTGGCATATAAATGTTACCAATTCTAAAATAATAATATCCTGTAGGGTTGTTGTTTTATTTCTTAGTTATTTTTAATCATATCTCATAACGTTTCATTGGCATTTTGTGTGAAGGTTTGTGATTAATGCTGATTATCTGTTTATATTTGACAAATTTAATAAAGACAATTATGAAAAGTTTTATTTGGTTTGTGCATCCCGATCTATGTTCCTCGAAGGTACGTGACTGGGCTTTGAGGCATACTTTAATTTTCACTACGCAGGAGACCAGTGGATGCGCGCATTATGAAGGGCCCTCCTGTTTACTCTTTATGAGCTGTGAAGAGAGCACGAGTTGGAAAGGGACACGGCTTATAAACACAAGCGCACAAACATAAGTGCACCAAAGTGAAAACACATTTGTTATTTTATTGCTAGTCCGCACAAACATTTGGACTAGTGCTGTGGGACGCACAGTTCCATAAATTGCCCTTTGTTTGGTCTTATAATATGCCCTGCAGTGATTCATAAGCGCTGCTGTACTGAGTTTTATTCCTGGATACAGCTCACACTTTTGACGTTTGATGAGCAACTCTGTTTAGGGCAAGAGGATGCGAAAACTCTGGAGCTAGGAAGGTGGGAGTATAGGGTAAGAAGTTATGGATGGGATCTGGAGGGTTAGTTCCGATAAGGAACTCTGAATGCGGATTGTTAATCCAAGTTTATTATTTGCCACATCTTTACATTGGGTGGTGATATTCTAACAGTAAATCCCTATTTATTTTTTACTTTTTGCATAAAAATAGAAAACTATTGTTTAATGTTGTACTGAAACCGCCTGTGTGGTGTTTGATGGGTGAGAGTAGGTAATTGGACTAGAAAAGGGAGGAATTTATTTATTAATGCGAGGTTAGTGAAAACCATTGCATACAGAGTAAAAAAGGCGCACAGAGCCGTGGTCAAACAAGCATTTGCAATGCAATAGGTCTTGCATTAGGAAAGTTTGAGCTAATGGTATTGTAAATGACAAATATTTTATTTATGTGTTGGTTTTGAAAATGGTGAAATGAATAGCTTTGTCGTTTACAATGCTAATAGTTTTTAACTTTCGCAAATGTGACACCTATAGCATTTGTAATGCAATATGTGTTGTATTTACATGACTTAGATGTATTGATATTACAAATAACAATGGATTTTAATTGTTTTTAATAATACCTAAATAAGAGTATTGTAATTTGTAATGGCAATAGCTTTAACTTTTGTAAATAACTTTTGTGAAGGTTACGTTTAGTGTATTTTATTGTGACGAAAATCCAAGAACAGAGGTGAAATATTAACATCTTTTTGTGACATTTGTAATAAAGCTTGAAACATTGAGAAAACCTAATTGAACCAGTTGTTGAATGGTTACACAGATTGATGCTGTGGTGGCGCGGATTGATGTTGTGGTGGCGACGAGTGATGATGTGGCGTTCAGTCATGCTGTGGTAGTGCATAGTGATGTTGTGGTGCCCCTGAGTGATTCTGTGGTGCCCCTGAGTGATTCTGTGGTGCCCCTGAGTGATTCTGTGGTGCCCCTGAGTGATTCTGGGGTGGCCCTGAGGGATTCTGGGGTGTCCCTAAGGGATTCTGGGGTGCCCCTGAGTGATGCTGTGGTGGTGCTGAGTGATGCTGTGGTGATGCAATAGAGTGAGTGCGATAGATAGATTGAGGGACACAGGGGGATGGGAAAAGTCTTATATTGGACAGCAGGCCAGTCACATTGTCATAAATAAAATACATGTTTTGGGTTGAAAGGGACAGAGCAGCACGGCACTATTCACACTTTCCACCACTATCTTTCTAGTTGCGTTTTACTTATCAAAAAGTTGTTACTCTACAAAGTTTCACTCCAAATGTGTGCTACTGCAACAGTCAGCAGATCAAAGCCAAGTGCGGAACAGACTAAATTAAAATTAACCTGGTTTCTGCAGTGATATGCCATGACTCCCAGGTTTGACCAAAGCTAGTTCATTCTAATGTTAAGAAAAGCTCTACTCAAATATGAAACTGTAGTGCACACACATGCTGGAACAGTTTTACTAGCTTATGATATGCTAATACGTTTAGCGGTGTAACTACAGCAAATGTTACAGCCAAACTCGGTTTGCTCATACTTAAAACCAACTGGACTAAACTAGCAGATTATAAAAGTATCTAAAAGAAAGATCATGAACTGGCGCTTTGTGTTCTTATCTGGTAACCATATCCATACATCATTGGAAGTCCTAAACCAGTAGGTTTTGTTATTGTGTTACTGTGACAATAATCGCAGGCAAATTGCAGTCCTACGTCTTTGTCTATGCTCTGTCCCGGCTTAAAAAATTTGGTCATACTGAGCTTTTCGAGGCAACCCTTCAGCATCACAAGCGCTACACAAGTGGCATAAGAGTTCCTTTATTTAATCTCGCGCTAGTTCTCTATGCACCACCGCCTTTCGCCACTCAAGTTCTGCTCTCCTCAGCCGCCCGGTGCCTCTCTCCTCTCAGGCCGAGAGGCATCTCCCATTTTCTCTGTCCATCCACAATCCTATTTCCTGGAGTACCCCTCCATCATACTCTATATCCATTGTTACCTCCTCCCCCAAACCGCTCTTTTTCTACGCCAGCCTACCAGTATCAGGGCCTGCCCTCTGCCACACCGCCCTGAAACGACTGCGACCCCCTACCCTGTCCCACCTTTCTACTCGTTGGCGAGCGCCCCGCGGAGTCCGGATAGCATTCATCCTCAACTAGCTCGCCTCGACCGGGGCCATTAGATTCGTGATGACGGGCCACAAGAGTGTCTCGGAAGTGGGTAGGCGAAATGCCACTGTCCTCCCCTTTCTCCTACTTACATTCCTGACCCCTAGCTCATGATGGGGTATCACGGGCGGGGCGCAAAAAACATCCTGGGCAACTGAACACCCTCCCCTGTGAACCTCACCTCCTCATCAGCTTCCTCAGGGCCGTACACGGGTGGGCTCCATGGCAGGCGGTTCGGGCCCCGGTCGGCCTCTCACTCCGGTCCCAGCTTCTGACGCCGCCGGTCTTGCTCCACTCGAGTTGTGCGCATAGGCGGTGCGCGTGACCCTCTGTAACTGTCACTCAATGCAATACACGCCCGCCAGGTCACGTGCTCAAATAGCGGCTCGATAGTGTAGCCCTACCTCCTCCGTTTGTGTCACGTGCTCAAATAGCGGACAGACGACGCGATCGCCGCCTCTATGGACAGAAAAAGAGGACGTGTAAAGCCTGGAACGACCAGCACCCGCCCTAGGAAAGAGCAAGAATAACCAGAGGAGCAGTGGTGAATCGGGGCTCCCAGGCCGAGGGAGAGCCCTGCGGAGGTTGCAGAAGTCAGGAGTCGCGCCGATGCGGTGAGTGGGGCTTAGTTGGGGGGGGGGTGTCTCTGTATGTGTGCGCTTGTGTGTGTGCGCTCGTATGTGTGCATGCGTGTGTCTCTGTGTGTGCGCGTGTCTCTGTGCGCGTGTCTCTGTGTGTGCGAAGCGAATGCAGCGGGGGTGTGGCTGTGTGTAAATGCAAGAAGTGCATGAGGCTTTCAAGGGAGACAGGAGATGGTAAACTGGCGCGCAACCGTATCAGATTCAGGCATGCTGCGCGAGCCCATCTCTTGTCTCCTTGTAAGCAGAGCCGCCGACAATAGGTCTCGCTGCGCGACAGGGCTTCGCCCTGTATCGTAGGTGCGAGACCTAAAAAAAAAAGGGGGGGGGATACATTAATCACACCGACCAAATCTTTATCGCACACCAAGTGGTAAACTGCTAAAGCTATTTAAATCTAAAACATCTGATCAATACACAAGACTATGGCTCTCCACTGAAAAAGAGAGCATGTCTTGCCATATATAGAATTAATAATCAAAAAGAAGTGCCAATACTGTATGTGAATTCAGAATCCAGAATCTCAACACATTTGAATAAAATGTCTTGGTCTCACATCGATGAGAAGATTTAATCTTTTATCTTTAATGAATGATTTGTTTGTTCATGAGTTTGGTTTGTAATTTCACCAAATTTACATTTTATAAGACCTTATATACACCACATTTACATCAATTACAATAAAAAAACAACTATTATATACATTTTCAATCAACAAATCCACTCAGAACTCCGTCATCCCAGCTGACATACAACCACAGACAACATATTGTTTTATACTGGAATGACACTATTCACAGTAAGCCATCTAATCATTTTTCTTTTTATGCAGATCAATTGTATATGGTTATTGGCTATAATGGTCTACGCGTTTCGAACTCAAGTTGTTGAGTTCTCATCAGGACCAAAATCTGCAAAGAAAGGGAAAAACCTTTCTTTAGAATCATCATTTCATTATGAACCTCTCTTGCTTAGCCTCCATCACTACAAACCCTTTATCGCTTACCTCTGTAGTTCAGGATTCGTGTGGATGAAATAAGCAATCCCGACGCTCAATCAAATCTAATTGGCGGGAACATATACAAAGGCTTCGGTTACTAATCAAGTAAACAACTTGCATACTCTGTCATTCTTCTAGCTATCAGGGACTTACTTGTGTATTTGCAAATGATGTTAACTTTTCGGCAAAGGAGCTCTGTGAGACAATGCGGTTTGTTTGGTCACTCCTTTTGAATTTGACAGCGTATATGTGGGTGTTCTTTCTGAGTCCGAGGTGTCCCGCTGTCTGCCTATGAGTGCAGAAAAGTGAAGCAATGAGTGTCGGTCAGATCTAACAGCCGGACAGCTACTGCTCTAGCTCGTCCGACGGAGGTGTCGAGCGCCAGTCACCAAGTTCATTCAACCGCGGCATGTACCTGTCTCCGTTTTGGGCAGCATCCAATCTTGTTGTTCTCCTTAGTCAGTCACCTACGGGCAAATGGCGACGGATTTCTGGGTCCGCGAAGGATCACTGGAATAGTAGTCTTGGAATTGTATTGGCTCGGTATATACACTGTATGCGCATTGATTTCCGTCTTCTCCGTTTTCATTAAAGGAACGAACTTTGCGTTGCATTGATAGATTGAGTGCCCATATGTCCGATGTATTCACCGTTTCATCGATTTATGATACTTGTATTCGGTATTCCTATTCGTTGGGTCCGCAAGGGATCTTGGGAAATGTAGTTGACTGCACGATGTGGTCCATCGACACAACGAGAAATAAATACAGCGTTGCAGTATTAAGCGTGTAAAAATTTTTTGTATAAAAAGTCCCAAATATATGATGTTTTGTAGTTTCTTCGTTTCTATTGAACTGTATCTCCGAAGGTTCATGAATTTACATTGTAATCTATTGCAACGTGGTGCTGTCATTTAACATTTCTCCAAATCGGGTGGCAAATGAAGGTGCCGTGTTTGTCTCCCTGTACCATGCGAGCTATGAATTCGATGCTGTATACCAAGATAAAAATCAATTCCAGGCACGTTTTTTGGGAATTGTCCTCTTTAAGCCAGTTTTAAAATTTCGGTGAGCTCGTTGAGTCCCTGTGTTGCTGTATTGAATTTGACGAGCAACATCGCCTCTCTTCTTGAAAGTTTGACGTCAAGATCTCCTCTTGCATCATTTTCTACCTTTGATATTACCGTCCAAATGAGGTCTGCTTCTTTGTGGTTCTGTAAGCGCCAGTGATTGACCAAGGGAGCTGTTAATACACTATTCTTAATTTATGTTGTATTCGTAATCGTACTTCCTGGTTAGTTTTGCCTATATATACTAGATCGCACGGGCATGTGATCCCATATACCACAAATCGTGATTTACAGTTAGTGAACGCTTCATGCTTCCAAATTATATTCTTGTGTTCAAACATTGTTCCTTCTCTTGTGCTATTACAGCATGAACATGTTCCAAATTTTTGATGTCCCTGGACTGGTGGTAGACCCATCTTTTTTCTCAAAGTGTTGGGCTTAGTCTGTGGGAGTGCTGCTCTCACTAGTTGATTTGCAAGACTGCATTTCTTTTTAAAGGCAAAAAGTGGTTCTTTGGCAAAAGCCTCATCCACATTTTTTAAAAGATGCCAGTTATTTACAACTTTTTTTAGAGCATTCGAGTCGGGACAGAACGTGGACACAAAAACCATTCTATCAGTTTCCTTCTTTTTCTCTTTCTCAATTAGGCGTTCGCGTGGTGTCCGCCATGCTCTTTTCTTTGGTTTCCTTAGTTTTTTTGGGATATCCTCGTTGTAGCAGATTATTTGTCAATTTTTTTTTCAAAATAGCTTTATTCGATTTTGAGAACAGAATCATAAAAGCACAAAGAATTACATATCAAATAAAAACATGAATAAAAAACTTTTTAAAAATTCAGTAATACAATAGATAAAATATCATCTGTGTCCTTTCACCAGTTCATTTGAGAAATGAAGAAGCAGTTAGTAAAAAAAAAAATGTTTTGTTTTTCTTTTTTTTTTTTTTCAACGAGCTTTACATCAGCTTTCTATGGGTTATGATGGTCTTCAGATAGGATGCCACAGCCTTTATCTCAAAAGCAGTCTCTAGTTGTTTAAGTTTGTGATAGGCATCGTGGGATCCTCTAATACCCCATTTTATAAGTATAGGTTTTAAAAACTGTTTCCTAGGGACCAGGTAAAAAAGACAGAACAGGGTAGAATGAATGTTTGATTGTTTCGAAACTCCATCACAGGGACATTCTTCCAGTTGTTTTCCCCGGTCATTGCATTTAGGAAAAGTTATCAGGCGGAAGAATGTGTCGGCTCGAAACCTTGTCAGTAGCATTCTTGATTACGGACTGCTCTCCATAGTTAGGTATAATTTCATTTCTGCTGGTTGGATAAATACGCCTATTGAGTTGTTGATGAATTTTCCTTTCTCTCTCGACCACCTTCGGATGGCCAGGTGATCCATTATGAGTTTTTTCAAAGAGCGCTTAGAAATGACTTCCAGGGACAGAGGGTCATTTAAAAATTCCTCATGGCCAATGTTTATGTACATTTGTCTCGCATAGTTCAGCCATTTAATCTTATGTGCCCCCGCTAGGTTTAAGCAGTCTAAGACGATGTCCCTGTTTAATGAAGTTTCCGGTGTAGTCCAGATTTTGTGCCACAAAAGGAGGGGGCTGGCTTTGATCGTGTCCTCTACAAAGGGGAGTCCCAATTCATTATGTGTAAAAAAGATGGATAATGATTTTGGGGTAGCAAGCAGATATCATAAAAAGTTATTTTCAGTCAATTGTATCTGCTTAGTATTTGTAAAGCCCCAAATTCCTGCGCCATATGTGCCAGTGGAAAGACATCTAGCCTTATAAATTTGTAAAAGTTCTTTGGCAGGGGGACCGCCGAGCTTCCTCGAGAAATTAATTAAGGCTCCGGTTGCTCGGCTAAAGGCCAAGTTTCTGGCATGGACCGCCTTCGTCCAGTTTCCTTTGTTAGCAAAATTTATACCTAGATAACAAAAAGTAGCGGTGTTGAGGATTTTTTTTTTTTGGTGTAAGAAAATTGACTTGGGGATTTTCCTTAAAGGACCAGATCTCATGGAGTAAGTCTTTGTTACGTTAATAGTTAACCCACGGGGGGGGGGGGAGCCAAGACGGCGGCCAACATGGCCGCATAGACGCCCGGCTCCGCCGCTCACCCTCGCCTCCCGCAACATCCTGCTAATGATCCTGCATCCCAGCCGTGGCCCCGTGCAGATGAGCAAAGGCGGGGCCCAACAGTGTAACTCCGGTTCGTATACCACCCCGGACGACTGAGAACCGTCGTCGTGAAGTTTCCGGCCTTCCCTGCGGGCGATCCGGGACCTCGGGTGGCGCTGCAGCCGGCTCGGAAGTGATAAACATCGGCCCCGGTCGGCCATGATGGTCCGGTGCCCCGAGTTGGGAATTGAAACTGCACATTGCCGTGGGTAACAGGCGCGTTGCGGCGCTGGACCTCCGAGCTCCACGGCACAGATTTCCTGTTGGTGCCTGCGATTGTGGAGACAATAGGCTGCGAGGCAGAGTGAACTGCCCAGACCGGACTTTCAGCCGGAGTGCGGTAAGCAGAGAGCGACATTGTGTGTGTCTGTGGGCTCGAGTGTGCTACCTCATGACCCCTTCGCACACAAAGTTGCTAATCGGATCCCGACTGCCTGTCGAGCCGGCTCTCTATCTGTCCCTGGGGAGAAGAGGCTCTGTGTACGTTGGCGGAGGAGGGATGGCACCTACAGTGAGAAGTTTTGCTGGCTATCAGAGACCTACACTCAGCCCTGAAAAGTCGGTGGATGGTCATAAATGCCTCGCAGTCGGCCACTTCTCCTGCCACAAGACTGATAAATGCGGACAGATGCACGGAGGTATGGATGCCCGACCCACTTCAGGTTGTTGTCGCCGAGGACTCCCAGGGATGTGTGATGTTGGATTGCGGGATTAATGAACACCATGACCGGGACTGTGTGTCTGCTGCCATTTTCACAACCCTGCCGGTTGATTCGCTTCCTGACCATCAGCGTCCTGCCTTATCGATGACGATAAGTGTACCCTGGAGGATTGATTCTGAGTCATTGTCGTGGTATTTGCCTAGGTCCAGGGCGGCCCCTACTGATACTGTTGGACCATTGAGTTTGTTTGCTTCTGTACTGGGGAGATTGTCGACTGCTGCTCGGACTGGCCAGGGCTGAACGCTGATTGTGCATGATACTTCCTGGGTGACCCCGGTGCCGAAATGGAACATGGCTTGTGCTTGAGACCTTGGGGGGTTGGGATGAACGTACATTGATGCTCACTTTTCATCTTGGTGGGCTTATGCTTTTGGGTGTGGGGGGGGGCGGGGAGGGTGTGCTTTGGGCTGGAGCTAAGGCCCTCCTCCATTTTTTCCCACTTTCAGGGTTCTCACTGGGGCGACAGGCATGCCTATAGGGGGAGGTGGGCCGTGGCCTTCTGCTGGTATGCAGGGTGGGGGGTTGGGGGACGGGGTGTGTTTTATATTTTTCTTGGTTTCTATGGCCCTACTTTTTCCTTTTTTCTTCTTCTCTCTGTATTCTTTTTCTCCATTTCCTGTATACTTATGAGGGATTGGGGTCCGGTTTCATTGGGGAGTCTTATGTAACGTGTACCTATATAACTTTGCTGCGGCCTTTTGCTTTCGTGAGTAGGACGCTGTGGTCCAGTACATAGTGGTTGTTACCTTACATCCTGATTTTGTTTCCCATTCTGTGAACCCCCATTGAAGACTATTATCCTGTTCTGAGATTTGCTCAGTCTCTGATTTTTGCAATATCGCATGCTAAAAGATCCTCAAACCCTTATTATAAATTGGAATCCTCCCACATCCTGGAACATTGTGGACAAATTAATTCATCAATCCTGATTTACAGCGCTACGTCTTAACTTTACAGTATTGTCGCCTCTCGCTGTGCGAGGCTTGAATTCTTTCTGTTGTTGTCAGGTGATTTCTTGGCCTGTGCCTGCAATTTCCTGTAATGCTACAACTGAGGTTTTCCAAATAAAAATTATACAAAAAAAAAAATTGTTAACCCACGAGGGTCCATATAGTTTGAGAATTCCACCACCGCCCTCTGCATGCCGATTGGGGTCCGTGATAGTATGGCGGCATCATCTGCATATAAGAGGATTGGTAAGGAGGTCGCTCCCACTGTGGGATAGTCAAACTGAAACTTTCTCATATGTTCCACCACTGTGTTTATGTACAGTATGAAAAGGAAGGGTGCAAGAATGCACCCTTGCCGCACACCTCTATTGATAGGAAACCTATCAGAACATTGGCCTTCTCTGCCATATCTCACTCTAGCCCCTGCATTTCTATATAGTTCCCTAATAAAAACAATAATTCTGTTCTCTATGCCTAAGGATTTTAATGTGTTCCAGAGTTTGGTGTGGTCTACACAATCGAAGGCAGAGGTCAAATCGACGAATGTTATGTATAAACTTTCATGTTTTGCCCCTGTATATTTGGCAACGAGGAGGGCCAGATTTAAGCTCTGCTCTATAGTACCCTTCCCTTGACGGAAGCCATATTGCAGGGGGGTTATGGTATTATTTTCTTCTGACCAAACTTGAAGCCTATTTAGAATGATCCTGCCTGCTACCTTCATCAATGCGTCCAGAGGTGAAATTGGACGGTAGCAGGCAGGATCATTTCTATTGCCCTTTTTGAAAATTGGGACCACGATTGCCTCAGGCCATGTGGGTATGAAACCCACAGTGTTGATGCTATTTAGAACGTTTGTTAAAAGGGGAGCCCAGAGTTTTATCCTGCTTTTGTATATATCAATGGGGACCCCATCGGGTCCGGGTGCCTTACCCGATGCGCTATTGGTTATGGCCTTTGTAACTTCTCTATAATCAAAGATAATTCCCAGCGGGAACGGAGCCGGGACCTCCTTAGTTGAGTTTAGGCCTATACAACCACTTTGATTGGGGTTATTATACAGGTGCGTAAAGTGTTCAACCCACACCTCCCCCGGCACTGCAATATCTATTGTGTTATTGTCACTATTTTTTAAAAAAGGGGCATTTACTGCCTTCCAGAAGGCGATGTTGTCGTTTTTCTGGCAGGCTAGGTGTAGTTTTTTCCATAAATCTATTTTTAATTCCTTCCTCCTGGTGTTTAATGCCGTTCTGTAGAGTTTACGCGCCTCTCTAACATGGACCACGGATCCTGAAATTTCTTGCAAAACTGCTATCGGGTGCGAATGCGCTTTAGAGCATTCCTTGTTGAACAAGACCTTTTTTTTACTATGGTGTTTTTTAGATGGCTTCGTTAACAGGTTATTTATCTCCTTAGTAGTTTCGCAAAAAGAATCTAAAATTTTTTCTGGTTGTTCCAGATCACTCAGGCAAATTAAAACATGATCGAGAACTCTGGGCAATAAGGTTATCAGGAACTTTTCAGGATCCACCTTTTCCCACTTAAGTGAATACCCATTTAGTTTTCCCAAAGTAATGGGTATGGGGTACTTTTTATTATCGCTTGTGGTCGGTCCCTTTACTTGCAGCTCTATGGAGATTGGATAGTAATCCCCAAAAGTGAGTTTTAATGTCTCTCAGGAGAGGGCCAGCCCTCGGTAACGGTTTGATAGGAGTGAAAAATCAATTACCGAATTGACACCGGGTGACACCCCTGCCGATAAAGGTCGGCTCAAAACCCTTCTTATTTGCGTAGATTTCATTTATAAAACCCAAATCTAGTTCATAAATCACCTCATTCATTTTAATCCCTATACCACAATGAATGAAATGGGAGGAATCGCCAAACTCATTTCCCTTCAATGGGCAGATGCCCATATCACTGTTCGTGCATATGGTACAGTTAAAATCCCCTACCCAAAGGAGTGCCATGTCTCCTGTCCCTACCTTTTCTAGTGTCCCTACGCATTTCCTTAGCCTGAGAAAGATGTTATTCCATTCACTATAGTGGGCGTTATTATAGAAGTTAATTATGGCGCGTTTATTCACTCCTGGCCGGCTGACCAATAGAATTTGGAAGAAGTCGTCGGAGATGTTTCTGATGACTTTAATACCGGCAGTATTAGAAATAAAGGTGCATAATCCACCACTGTTTCTTCCCCGGTTGCTTGGTCTCCCGGGGATATTAAACGTTTGGTATCCCAGTAGGTGTAATTCGTTGGTCAGCCATGTTTCCTGTATATACAAAATACTATATTTGTGTATAGTTTTTAGCCAATCTGGGTTATTCACTTTGCTCTTTAAGCCCGCCAAGTTCCATGACAGTATACATTAGTTGGTTGTATTATTGTTTGCCTCACTTGGTGATTCATCTCTTCTAGTTTTGCTCACTCGGACCTTGCTGGTGCCCTTTGGCTGCCTGCTTGTTGATCTAGGCTGTGTACTTTTTAAAGCCAGTTCCCGTCCGGGAACTGTGCCCTGTGTCTTCACTGTGCCTCCCTCACGTTTAAATTCTCCCTCCTCCCCATGTTTTTGTACCTGAGATGTCTTAGTGTTCATTCTGATGTTATGTAATGGTGACATAGAGGCATTGCCCATCACTGAAGAATCAGCCTCTTTGGGGTGGGGAAGTCAATCGACCCCCTCCAGGCCCATGAGTGGTGCGAAGTGGTTTATAGTTGGTATATTGAATACTAAGGGCATGTCCGATCTATGATACCGTTTAGAAATCCCGGCGAGGTCCCCCACCAAGGCTTTCGGGTAGAAATAACTGAGTTCTCTAACCCTTATACTACCCTCATAACCACCCGTATACCAGTCTTTGATAAAGCTTACTGCCCTATGGTCTCTGAAATTTATAATGACTATGTCACCAGGGATTGTTTTTGGTCTCTTCCCCAACCATCCTGCTCGTCGGACATGGAGAATTTCTCCATTTAGATTGGCAGGTAGTGGCCTGTATGTTCCCAACCAGTGCATAGTCTTGTTCTTTAGGGTTTGGTGGTTTTCAAATCTTCTGTTAGATATTTCAGGGACCCCTGTTAATACTATGACGTAAGGCTCAGCCTCAGGGGGAAGGTTAATTTGCCTACGCCTATCTATGTTGTGGCTTATCACTGATGGTGATGGAATGGAGCGGTCATCAGGTGGTTTGGTATTAGGTGCTGCCCTTTTGTCGCGTTTACTCTCATTGTTTTCACAGGATTTTGACTTTCCTCCACCCTGGACCTGTCTTGCTGTTTTAGCGTGTTCCCCTGTTGGTTTTGAGAGTTGTGGTCTCAGAGGGTTATGGTTGCGCTGGGTGGTAGTTTTTAATGCTTTCTGGGCGGTAACTGTAGAGGAGGGTGCAGGCGCTATTGCAGGCGTTAATTGATCTTTGGGAACAAGTTTGTCTGCTCTATAGTACCCAATTGTATGGCTATTCTCTTAAGTCTCTCGACTACAGGGAGTAACAGTGATTTGATTAGATGTTCCAGTGGACCCATTTTTTCGGCATTAGATGGTTCATTAATTGGAAGAGTAGGGGAAATTACTATGTCGGGAGTTGAAGATATATGTGGCACTGGGCTTTTTTTCTTCCCAAAATCAAGATGAGAATTCCTGGTCTTATTAGTCTGAGCAGGCTGAATGCTTGACCCCTTTCTCCTCTGTTTTTTTTGGTGGCTGGCCTCGACTTCGAGGGGCATTTGAGGTCGATTTAGGATTTTGAGCAGATTCTGGTTGAAGCAATGATATTTCTAATAGTGCATCTAATAAAGAGTTGGGAGTGCTGTCTGCTTGCGGGAGTGAGGTGTCAGGCAGGATCTGTACGTCAGGGTTAAGATTAGAGTTTCCTGGAGATGTTAGGGCACTTATAGTTCTCTCGTTAAAATCTACCAATGTGGAGGTTATGTCCTGGAAGAGCAATGGAATGCTATCATTATGGGATGTCTCATGCCTCTCACACTCATGGATCGTGGCTGGTGGGGATGAGACGGCATGTTGTATGCCTCCTAGGGATGATCGCTTAGTTTTAATTAATTCCACAGAGCGGCGTCTCGCAGATCGTCGCTCTGAGAGAGCAAGCTCTCGATCAGCTACTGATGTAGAACGGGTAACATAATTATCAAGCGTACCTCTTTTTTTGGCTCCGTACATAGATGTTGTATCCTTGATGGGTGACATCCCTGTTGTCTGTGCGTTGATAAAAGGAGGATGGCCCAGCCCAGGCTCCTTAGGCCTCTGAGGGCTTGCTGTTCTTTTATGCGCCTCCTGGCGCAGCTGTGTGATGCTGGGAACCGCAAAGGATGCCGGGAGATATAGTCCCCGGCCCAGCCTCCACTCGGCGGTCGCACTGGGCAGATGGTAGCACCAGCGGGACGGCGGGAGGCAGGCAGGGGGACCGGGACTCCTCACAGGGAAACAGATGCCACAGGCAATGGTCGCTCGCCAAACTGTAGAAACACAAGAAATTGCCCCCAGTCAGACTCAAATTGTCTCTGCTCCCCTTTCCTCTCCTTTTCTCCACGCTCATTCGCCTCCTAGGGAAGCTCCAATTCTTTCTATTCCAGTTACGATCTATTCCGGATGGGGGCTCCAGGAGAGGCTCACAACACTAGGCTCTGGGCTCTGGGCTCCAACTCGCTGCCCGCTTCCTCCTCCACTGCACTGGGGAGGGCGGGTCTGCTGGAGCCGGAGCCCCCGCTTACTTCCTCAGCTCTGGTAATCGAGCTTTTCAGCGGGGAAGGGCGGGTCTGCTGGGGCCGGAGCTTACTTTCTCAGCTCTCTCCTCTCAATTATCAGCCGTAGCCGTGTGCCATGTGCTGTGAGAGGTCGCGGGGCCAGGGCTTCAAGGCTCAGAGTCAGACTTGGTCTCAGCTCGGGCTCTCTACCTCTCTGCCAGATTCAGCCCGAATTCTCTCGAAATGCGCCCAAATTCACCCGCCAACTCCTCCATCCTGCTCCGTGCTCTGGGCGCTGAGTCTCCCGACTCGATGCTCGCTCTGCTACCAGAGATTATTTGTCAAATTCTCTGCATGTCTTAGGTATTCTTCCTTATATTTACAATTGCGGCAAATTCTTAAATATTGCCCATACGGGAGGTTATCCTTAAGACTTCTAGGATGATTGCTCTTAAAATGTAAAGCTTTATTCCGATCTGTTGGCTTTTTGTAGTGTTGTTGCCAAACCTCCTTCCGAGGGGTAAACCTCTACATCAAGGAATGCCATTTTATTCTGTGAGTGGGACATACTGAATTTAATTGTTGGTGTTTTGTTATTAATCCATGCAAAAAAGTTTTTTAGCTCTTCCTCCGTGCCTGTCCAAGTAAAGAAAATGTCATCAATATATCGACTCCAATTTTGTATCCACTGTAAATATGGATTATTCTGATACACGAAGGTCTCCTCATATTTTGACATAAATAATACTGCCAATTCTGGAGCAAATGGGCATCCCATTGCTACTCCACCAGTTTGGAAGTAAAACTCACCATCAAAGTTAAAATAATTCCTCTTCAGATCGAATTCAGCAAGTTTTTTTAGATGAATTCTGTAGGGATTCGGTGTGGTCTTTCTCGTTCTTCCACAATAGATTCAAGTACATAGATGCCTTCGTCGAGCGGGATTTGTGTGTATAAGGACGTGATGTCCATAGTAACCATCCAATGTTTATCCTCCTCAAACTCAATTGAGCTCAATTTGTTTATAAAATCAGTTGTGTCCCGTATAAATGAGGGATTAACATTCGTTCCGACTTGGAGGACGGATTTTGTAAAATTGAAGACGGAAGTCCTAGAATTCGGTCGAAAAGTAAGGTTAAAAACATACTTCGTTGAGAACATCTATCAAGCACCAATGGAAACTACAGGACTAAAAAATAAATGTCTTTTGCCCTCCAACTAGTAAGGTCCCAAAGGAAGTGACAACATTTGAGAAAACAGTCCTGTCTGCTATTACTGAAATGGAGACAAAGAGGAAATGGACCAAACAAAACACAATATGTCAAAGGAAGAATCTCAAGCTCTAATTAATCTCAAAAAGGATACCTCGTCATTATAAAACAGGCCGATAAAGGTGGCTCCATTGTGGTCTGGGACCGGAACCTATACATCTTAGAAGTGAAAAGACAATTGAACGATGTCTCAAGTTATCGGAAAATCAATAAAGATCCAACATCAGACCTTAAAGGTGAACTTTATGGAATAATCGACGAAGCATATGACAAAGGATTTCTAGGCAAAAAAGAGATGGAATATCTAAAAATCAAGCATCCAAGGACCCCGTTATTTTATGTGTTGCCAAAAATACATAAAGATGAAAAAACACCTTCCGGACGACCTATACTGTCTGGCTGCGAGTCATTGTAGGAACCCATTGCCAAGTTTGTCGATTTTTATTTTATTTTTTTTTATTTTTTTTGAAACCTTTTTTACCACAGGTTAAATCATTTATACGGGACACGACTGATTTTATAAACAAATTGAGCTCAATTGAATTTGTGGAGGGTAAACATTGGATGGTTACTATGGACATCACGTCCTTATACACACAAATCCCGCAGGACGAAGGCATCTCTTTACTTGAATCTATCTTGGAAGAAAGAGAGAGACCACACAGAATCCCTACAGAATTCATCTCAAAACTTGCTGAATTCGCTCTGAAAAGGAATTACTTTAACTTTGATGGTGAGTTTTACTTCTAAACTGGTGGAGTAGCAATGGGATGCCCATTTGCTCCAGAATTGGCAGTATTATTTATGTCAAAATATGAGGAGACCTTTTGTGTATCGGAATAATCCATATTTACAGTGGATACAAAACTGGAGTCGATATATCGATGACATTTTCTTTACTTGGACAGGCACGGAGGAAGAGCTAAAAAACTTTTTTGCATGGATTAATAACAAAACACCAACAATTAAATTCAGTATGTCCCACTCACAGAAAAAAATGGCATTCCTTGATGTAGAGGTTTACCCATCGGAAGAAGGTTTGGCTACAACACTCTACAAAAAGCCAACAGATCGGAATAAAGCTTTACATTTTAAGAGCAATCATCCTAGAAGTCTTAAGGATAACCTCCTGTATGGGCAATATTTAAAGACTTCGCCGCAATTGTAAATATAAGGAAGACTACCTAAGACATGCAGAGAATTTGACATAATCTGCTACGAGGATATCCGAAAAAACTACTAAGGAAATCAAAGAGCATGGTGGACACCACGCGAATGCCTACTTGAAAAAACAAGCATTGGAAATGCAATAGGGCTCACATTAGAGAAGTTTGAGCTATTGGTCTTATAAATGAATTTTTTTTTATTTATGTGTTATTTTTTTAAAATAGCTAAATTAAGAACTTTGTCAATGCCATTTGGTATAACTTTCGCAAATGTGACACCTATAGCATTTGTAATACAACATGTTTTGTATTTACGTGACTTAGAAGTATTGATATTACAAATAACAATGGCTTTTAATGTTTTTAAATAATTAATACTTAAATAATGTATTTAATTTGTAATGGCAATAGCTTAAACTTTTGTAAATAACATTTGTGAAGATTATGTTCAGTGTTTTTTATTGTGACGAAAATCCAAGAACAGAAGTGACATATTAACATCTTTTTGTGATTTGTAATAAACTGTGAAAGCTTGTGTGGTGGGTGCCTCGGTGGAGCTGTGTGGTGGGTGCATCGGTGGAGCTGTGTGGTGGGTGCATCGGTGGAGCTGTGTGGTGAGTGCATCGGTGGAGCTGTGTGGTGGGTGCATCGGTGGAGCTGTGTGGTGGGTGCCTCGGTGGAGCTGTGTGATGGGTGCCTCGGTGGAGCTGTGTGGTGGGTGCATCGGTGGAGCTGTGTCGGTGGAGCTGTGTGGTGGGTGCATCGGTGGAGCTGGGTGGTGGGTGCATCGGTGGAGCTGTGTGGTGGGTGCATCGGTGGAGCTGTGTGGTGGGTGCCTCGGTGGAGCTGTGTGGTGGGTGCCTCGGTGGAGCTGTGTGGTGGGTGCCTCGGTGGAGCTGTGTGGTGGGTGCCTCGGTGGAGCTGTGTGGTGGGTGCCTCGGTGGAGCTGTGTGGTGGGTGCCTCGGTGGAGCTGTGTGGTGGCTGCATCGGTGGAGCTGTGTGGTGGCTGCATCGGTGGAGCTGTGTGGTGGCTGCATCGGTGGAGCTGTGTGGTGGCTGCATCGGTGGAGCTGTGTGGTGGCTGCATCGGTGGAGCTGTGTGGTGGCTGCATCGGTGGAGCTGTGTGGTGGCTGCCTCGGTGGAGCTGTGTGGTGGCTGCCTCGGTGGAGCTGTGTGGTGGCTGCCTCGGTGGAGCTGTGTGGTGGGTGCCTCGGTGGAGCTGTGTGGTGGGTGCCTCGGTGGAGCTGTGTGGTGGTTGCCTCGGTGGAGCTGTGTGGTGGTTCCCTCGGTGGAGCTGTGTGGTGGGTGTCTCGGTGGAGCTGTGTGGTGGGTGCATCGGTGGAGCTGTGTCGGTGGAATGACACATAGAGGGGAGATACGGCCGGTGGGGAGTGTTATAGGAGAGTTGAAAGGCTTAGGAGAGTTGAAAGGCTGAGGTGAAAGGAAGAGTCCGGTATGAAGCAAAGACTCTAGTGAAGGAAAGGGCAGGATGACTAGGAGAGTCTGTGAAATGCCGGTGGAGAGTGCCACAATGAGAGACCTAAAGATTGTGATGAAATAGGGGACTGGGTGAGAAATGGAGAGCCTCTGGTGAGAGGAGGTACAGAATGACGAGGGGAGAGATAGTACGTGAAGTACCGGAGGGGAGGGTGGGGGGCTATTAGAAGAGCGTGAAAGCAGAGACTCTGGTGAAAGGAGTCCAGTAAGCAGTCGCAAGCTTCTGGTGAAAGGAGGGACAGTGTGACCAGGGGAGCTGAGAGAGAGCAGTGAAGTACCGGTTGTAGAGCCGTAATGAGAAGGAATGGATGAGATGGAGGAGAGTGAAAAGGCTGGGATGAAAGAGGGGCCGGGTGATAAAAACTGAGGCCATGTGGGGAAAAGAGGGACAGTAGACACGGAGAGGCAGCCCATGGGGAATGCCATTAGGAGAGACTGAAAGGCTGAGGTGAAAGGAGGAGTCCGGCGAGAAGCAGAGACTCTAGTGTTGAAAGGGGCAGGATGACCAGGAGAGTCGAGAGGCAGCTGTGAAGTACCGTTGGGGGGGCTGGGGGGGTGGGGGGTACCACAAGGGCCAAGCGAATGACAGACAAAATGAGTAATCGAGTAAGAAAGAAAAAGACTGCTGATTGACAGGGTAACAAGGAGACAGGAGAGATAGCTGTGAAATACCGGTGGGGTGTGCCACAAGGAGAGACTGTAAGACTGATATGATATGAGTGAGGGGGTGAGAAACCGAGAGCCTCTGATTAAAGATGGGACAGGGTGTCAAGGAGAGGGGGGAGACAGGCTTTAAGTACTGGTGGGGTGTGTCAGGAGAGACTGAATGCTTGGGATATAAGAATTTGCAATGCAATCAGTGTTGTATTTATGAAAGTTAGAGGTACTCGTGTTTTTAAATGGTAATGTTTTTACATATGATATTTTTTTTGCAGTTTGGATTTTTATTTATTTTTCCGAGGAAATTAGAGTTATACTTATTGTGGTTGTAAATCAAGCGATCAGCGCTCAGGAGACTGCGGTAAGGGAAGTCGTTTGGGGTGGGAAGATGAGAGGCTGGGACAGGAGGGATAAGTTGGATTAACAGTGAACAGCGGGAGGGGGGTAATTTGGGTACCTGAGAACTGGCTGTTGGTTCAACACCTTTGGAAAAGCAAATCAATTGGTTTGTGAAATAAAGAAATGCAACTATGTAGTGAAAGCGACTCCGATCTTAAACCATTAAAGGCACTCTAAAAGTCAAAGCATTGCCGTTAAGAATTAAAATAAGAAGTGAGTAAACGTGGGCTTGCTTTGTGAAGTAAATAATTACAAGGGAGGAAGGGTGACGAGAAGCACGGGGAGCAACAGGCCGTGCAGTGAATAATTAGGGGAGGAGAAATGCCGGCCTGAGGCAGAGCGCACACTGAGAAGCTTGTGGGAGGGGAGGCTGGGCTGCCTTTGATGTGGTAATGCGAGGCAGGCAGGCATGCGGCTGGTGGCATTGTGCTCACGCTTTTTAGGGCTTGCGCTTGCGCAATGACCTAAAAAGCACATGCACTGCCAGGAATCGCCAGTGGTGGTTAAACTCTGGGTAAGCCACAATGGAGCTTCTCAAGCTATAGAGCTTCTCCAGCTATGCGAAGAAGCGCATCAGCAGGCGAGCCCTAAAAAGAAGGAAACTGATAGAATGGTTTTTGTGTCCACCTTCTGTCCTGACTCGAATGCTCTAAAAAAAGTTGTAAAGAACAACTGGCATCTTTTAAAAAATTTTGGATGAGGCTTTTTCCAAAGAACAACTTTTTGCCTTTAAAAAGAATTGCAGTCTTGCAAATCAACTAGTGAGAGCAGCACTCCCACAGACTAAGCCCAAAACTTTGAGAACAATGATGGGTCTACCACCAGTCCAGGGACATCGAAAATGTGGAAACATGTTCATGCTGTGTTTGCACAAGAGAAGGAACAATGTTTGAACACAAGAATATAATTTGGAAGCATGAAGCGTTCACTATCTGTAAATCAAGATTTGTAGTATATGGGATCACATACCCGTGTGGTCTAGTGTGTATATATAGGCAAAACTAACCAGGAAGTACGATTACGAATACAACAACATAAATCAAGAATTAAGAATAATGTATTAACAGCTCCCTTGGTCAATCACTGGCTTACAGAACCACAAAGAAGCAGACCTCATTTGGAAGGTAATATCATAGGTAGAAAATGATTAGGCTGTCCGGAATTCGGTTAAAACCGAATGTAATTGAGATTACCCTACCGACTTCAAATCAGCTGACCCGGTTTAAACCGAGTATCGCTGATTTTTTCAACTGTGATTCACCACTTGGCCACTTGCACCTTTTGGCCACTTCAGGAAGCCATAGCATGACAAATCTGCATCCGACCTAGGCATCAGTAATTTCAATTAAACATTTCACCCTCCTTCCGCTGTTCATGGTGGTGTTCGCTCCCTTCCTCCTTCATCCTGCAATCCGTGGCTTTGCATGCTCGTCCTGCTCTCTTTTCAACGTGATTGATGACATTAGGAAAACTAAACTCTATTATTTCACCTAAACCAAATCGGACCTGCCAGCTGCCCACAGATCACTGCAGTAGGCTCCGTGATCCCAATTCATCTCTGCTATCTGGTAGGTTAGAGTGTTTCCAGCTGTGCAGTTGACTCTCCACCTCCCATGCGCCCGGTTTCTTTTATGAGAGGCTCCCTTGGCCCACAGGGGGGTCCATTCTCTGCTGGGAGCACAGTCCTCAAATTTAACAATAGAGATGAAAGGTTCAGTTAATCACTCGGGCTCCGTCTATTTACGGAAATCAGGATTCATGTTACACCAACAACAGAGCGAAATTAGAGGAACGCAACATTATGTGCAAGTTAAGGGGCAATCAGGCCTCCTTTTCTCTGAATATCCTGACTGGCGGCGGCCAGGAACCTCACACTTAACAAGCTTTTGCAATGCATTAAGCCTTGCATTTATGCGAGTTTAAGCTATTGGCATTGTAAATGACAATGCCTTTTATTTATGTTTTAATAACAAAAACAAAAATAAAACTCATTGTTAATTGCAATGTCAATAGCTCATACTCTCATAAATGCGAGAACTATTGCCTTTGCTTGATCTGCGCTGTTTATCTGCTCAAAGTGTATTTTGCATTGGCGCTCTGTGGCTTCTGAAATTGTGCCGCTTTATTGACATTTTGCTTGCTTTGTGCCTCATTTGCGCTCTGTAAGATTAGAACTGCTTCCCCTACGCTCTCAGCGCATTTACCTGTAGCGCTACGCTGTGCCTCCCCCCCCGCCTCCATTTTGTTTGTTGTCGTCCTCGTGCACCCGCCCCGCCTCCCAGCTGATACGCCCTCCCACTGTCCTAAAATAGCTCCCTGCCCCTGGAAGCGCCGTGACTCGCTCCTTTCCCACGAGCTGAGGAGTCGCTCCCACTGTCCCTGCAGACAGCTGGTTTCTCCGCGCTGCTTTGCCTCGCTTGCCAGAAATATTCACTTGGTCCATTTCGCCTGCTGCATAGCTAAGTAGCGCTTTGCTTGATCTGCGCTGTTTATCTGCTTAAAGTGTATTTTGCATTGGCGCTCTGTGGCTTCTGAAATTGTGCCGCTTTATTGACATTTTGCTTGCTTTGTGCCTCATTTGCGCTCTGTAAGATTAGAACTGCTTCCCCTACGCTCTCAGCGCATTTACCTGTAGCGCTACGCTGTGCCTCCCCCCCCGCCTCCATTTTGTTTGTTGTCCTCGTCGTCCTCGTGCACCCGCCTCCCAGCTGATACGCCCTCGCCCCTCCCCCTCCACTATCCATATATGACAGCTGTTCCCGCGCGCAGCGTTCACGCGCAGCGACTGCGCCCAACCCGCGCCGAAGGTGCGCCAAAGGTAAGCCCGTCTACGCCCGTCCGCGCCTGGACCGCGCCCAGCGCCAGACCCCCTGCCCCTCGCGCTGCCCAGCCCTCCCGCATTACCTACGATGCCGCCTCCCTCCTAGCCCTTAACCCCGGTCGCGCCCCCAACTGCGTCCAAGCCGCCCCTGGACAAACCCATGGACCTTTCTCATGCCACTCCTGCAAATTCAGCGGCACCGACAACATCTCCGATACGATCACACCACGGATTCCCGACCCCAACCACCTAGAATGCATCCTTCTCAACACCCGCTCGGTCCACAGGCACGCCATTGACCTCTGGAACCTACTAGACACCATCTCTCCTGACGTCGCCTTCCTAACTGAAACATGGATGAACGCTTCCTCCGCCCCTGACATCGCCATCGCTATCCCTGAAGACTATAAGATCACACGCTAGGACCGCACCGACCATACAGGAGGTGGAATCGCTATCGTCCATAAGAAATCCATCCGCATTTCCACCAACTCCGACGCCAACCTCGCTAACTCCGAACACCTTCACTTCCAGATCCACATCGACCCCAAGACAACTCTTAGAGGCACCCTCCTCTACAGACCACCAGGACCCCGCGCAAAATTCAGTGAAGACATCACGGACTTCATCACCCCACACGCGCTCCCCTCCAAAGACTACATCCTCCTGGGAGACCTCAACTTCCACCTCGAAAAGCTCAACGACCGCAACACCGCCACCCTCTTGGACAACCTCGCCAACCTCGGACTTAAACAACTGGTCACTTCCCCCACCCACATCGCAGGTCACACACTCGACCCCATCTTCACCTCCAGCAACCATGTCTCCTTCAGCCACACTACGGAGCTCCTCTGGACTGACCACAGCTGCGTTCACTTCACCTACAACAAACCAAAACCCATCAACCACCACCAACCAACTCTACAAAGAAACTGGAACAAAATCACCATCGACCAGATCTCCTCATCGCTCCTTCTAAACCCCCCAGCCCTCTCTTCTAATGCCAACGAAGCCGCCTCCAACCTCACCCTTTGGCTATCCAACACCGCCGACACCTTAGCACCACTGAAAAAACGTCATCACAAACTTGGCAACAAGAAGGCCTCATGGTTCAACGATGACCTCAAGAAATCCAAGAAACTGTGCCGCTCCCTTGAAAAGGCCTGGAAAAAAGACCCATCCACCAGCAACAAGGATGCCTTCAAAAGCGCCATTCGTACTCACCACCAACTGATCCGAAAAGCCAAGAAAGCATCATTCAAGGATCGACTTGACAACAACGCCCACAACAGCAAGGAACTTTTCAACATCGTCAAGGAATTTTCCAACCCCTCGGCCAACTCCAACGACATCACCCCCTCTCAAACCCTCTGCGACTCCCTAGCCTCTTTCTTCCACAACAAGATTGCTGACATCCACAACAGCTTCGACAACCAACCCGGAAGCCAACCCACCCTACCATCTGCTGACCATCTTCCCCCCGCTAACACCATTAACGCCTGGAACCCAATCTCCACCGAGGACACCATCCGCCTGATGAACTCCATCCACTCTGGTTCCCCCACAGACCCATGCCCTCACCACATCTTCAACAAAGCAGACTCCGTCATAGCTCCGCACCTCCGAGACGTCATCAACTGCTCCTTCAACTCCGCCACCTTCCCGGATGACTGGAAACACGCTGAACTCACCGCCCTTCTGAAAAAACCAACAGCAGACCCCACCGAACTCAAAAACTACCGCCCCATCTCGCTTCTGCCATTATCGGCCAAAGTCATCGAGAAAGCAGTCAACAACCAGCTCGCCGTCTTCCTCGAAGCCAACAAATCCCTCGACCCCTCACAATCTGGCTTCCGAGCAAAACACAGCACTGAGACCGCCCTCATCGCAGCAACAGACGACATTCGAACTCTACTGGACAATGGAGACACAGTCGCCCTCATCCTCCTCGACCTCTCTGCAGCATTCGATACAGTCTGCCACAGCACCCTTCTACAACGCCTCAACAACATCGGAATCCAAGGAAAAGCACTTGATTGGATCACCTTGTTCCTCACTGGAAGAACCCAGAGAGTCCGCCTCCCACCATTCAAGTCCGAGGCCTCTGAAATCATCTGCGGCGTACCACAAGGATCCTCACTCAGCCCCACCCTCTTCAACGTATACATGAGCCCCCTTGCGGCCATCGCTCGCCAACACAATCTCAACATCATCTCCTACGCGGATGACACTCAACTGATCCTTTCTCTCACCAGGGACCCCAGCACCGCCAAAACTAACCTACACGAAGGAATGAAAGAAGTCGCAGAATGGATGAAACACAGCCGTCTGAAACTGAACTCGGACAAAACAGAAGTCCTCATCTTAGGTACATCCCCCTCGGCTTGGGACGACTCCTGGTGGCCGGAAGCCCTCGGAAAAGCACCCATCCCGACAGACCACGCACGGAACCTAGGCGTCATCCTAGATTCTTCACTCTCAATGGACAAACAAGTCAGCGCCGTATCCTCCTCCTGCTTTAACATTCTTCGCATGCTCAGAAAAACATTTCGCTGGATCCCCTCCGAAACAAGGAAAACAGTCACCCATGCTCTGGTCACGAGCCGACTGGACTACGGAAACACCCTCTACGCAGGCACCACCGCTAAACTCCAGAAGAAACTCCAACGAATCCAAAACTCATCAGCCAGGCTCATATTGGACATCCCACGCAACGAACACATCTCTGGTCACCTTAGAGACCTCCACTGGCTACCCGTCAATAAGAGGATCACTTTCCGACTGCTTACCCACGCACACAAATCACTCTACGACATCGGACCAGATTGCCTCAACTCTCGGCTGTCCTTCTACACCCCCGCCCGCCAACTTCGCTCTTCCAGCCAAGCCTTCGCCACTGTACCTCGCATCAACAAGACCACCATGGGAGGCAGATCCTTTTCATACCTGGCTGCCAAAACATGGAACTCACTCCCCGCTTACCTTCGCCTCACCCAGAATCACCTAGCGTTCAGAAAGCAGCTTAAAACGTGGATATTTGACAAATAATCCTCCTCCCCTTTCCTAAGCGCCTTGAAACCCTCTGGGTATGTAGTGCGCTATACAAATTTCATGACTTGACTTGACTTTTATCAAGTAGTCCTAGTTAAAAACTGCTTTGCACATTCTAGTTCCATGAATTTGAACCATGTCTAGGAAAATAGCGATCCAAGTGGGATTTATTTTTTATTTTTCTGTATTTCTTTACTTACACCATGCATACATTGACGCATAACCGACCTCATTGTTAAAATGGGTAGTGTATTATGATGAAATCCCATTGCCGAGTCAATTCGTTCTTCCCTCTGGGCTGAAAATTACCTGCAAGGCTTCAGAGCCAAGACCTCTTGCCATTCGCCTCTCTTTGCACTCGAAAGTAATAGATTTTGACAGATACTTAAACTAGATGATTGAGGGAAAAATGTGGAGAGATTCATCAATGATCGACAATAATTTAAAGATTTGCAGGAAGTAATTTTCTGAGAGAGAGAGCTCTTTAAATTTAGAAGCAAACAGTAATCTGTGTGCTGCAGCGAGAATGATTGCACTCCTGAGGCGAGTGTACTGTTTATAGGTGGCAGAGAGTGAAAGTGCACATGTAGGAGGTGTTCGTCGTGTGCTCTGGTGACAGAGAGCAGTGTTGCACACCTTGGGACTGAGTGTGCTGTTTACCGGAGGTATCAGGGCGCTTTACATGAGCGCCAGAGTGCAGGGGGAGAAGACAGACAAGAGAATGGGGTGCCGAGGTGTGAAAGGCCAAAGGGCCAGAGCAACACCAGGCCCCCTGCCTGGCTCACGAGGGGGGTGCGGGGGGGGAGAAGCTATTGTGTTCTGGCGCATCGAAGTACTTCACAGGTCTGTATACGACCATTTCACTTAACGAGGCTATCTTATTTTTAAGCCCTTCTTAGAGTGGGGAGCTTAGTGCCACCGGACAGAGTCAGGTTTGCACAGTTAAAACGTGCCATGATTTAAATTACAGCGCCACTGCAGGCTCACCTCTTCGTTTTTAAAATGTTTATTTTATGAGTTCAGCAGAGCCCTGCCGCCCCCGCGAGTCCCCACTGCCAGGTAGGGAGGTTGAGGGTGTGAGACTGGGAGGGAGGGGGAGGGGGAGGGAGAGGGAGGGAGAGAAAGGGAGGCAGACAGAGGGAGAGCGAGGGAGAGGAAGGGAGAGCGAGGGAGGGAAAGGGAGGCAGACAGAGGGAGAGCGAGGGAGGGAGGGTGACAGACAGAGGGAGGGAGGAGGGTGACAGAGGGAGGGAGGTGGGTGATAGACATAGGGAGGGAGGAGGGTGACAGGGTGAGGGAGGAGGTAGTGAGGAGGGTGACAGAGTGAGGAGGGTGACAGAGTGAGGAGGGTGACAGAGTGAGGAGGGTGACAGAGTGAGGAGGGTGACAGAGTGAGGAGGGTGACAGAGTGAGGAGGGTGACAGAGGGAGAGGGAAGGAGAGAGAGAGGGAAGGAGAGAGAGAGAGGGAGTGAGACAGAGGGAGTCGGGGAGAGAGTGCGATAGAGGGAGTGAGACAGAGGGAGAAATAGCTGGTGGTTGCCAGTGGGGACACTTACTCTTGGGGAACCCACACTTGTTTTTCCACATCATTTATGTACCTATTACACATAGCAGAAAGACGGTGGAAGACGGCAAAACCGTCACAAAATGAAAATTCGGGAACCTCAAGGAGTGAGATAAAGGGGAGGGGATTGTCAAGTAGTGGATTAAAGAGGTATGAGGTGGCATTAAAACTACCAGCCTTGGTATTCCTTGCGCCCATGTTTTACTGCACCGGCCGCTGGCTTCTGAGCAGAGTTTCAGGCCCTGACGCACTCTTTCACAAATGAAGCACTGGTCTACACACTTATATATTGCTTGCTCTTATGCTTCTTAGAAGGTGCTACTAACTCACAGGTGTTTTGTTTGCAACTGCATGCCTTGCGTAGCGTTTTATCGTGAGTACTGTGAAACTGTTTCACCAGTATTACTTGTGAGTAGGTTGAACTTTTGCAGTACCATCCTTAGATTTTTCTAAGGAGTACTCTAACAGCGCCAGCAATATACCTGTATTTCATACTCTTGTGTACATCCCTTGCTTAGCTTTTCCTCATGAGTGGCTCGTGGCCACTTGCACTACCATACAATATGCTGAAGAAAAATTGAAAAAACAAACATAAAAGCAAAGCGTTCTATAAACACCGGCAAAACACCGTTTCAGTTGTTTTTTATGACGCAAAATGAGTAAACACTGAAAAGCACTGTTTTTTTTGAGGTATGGAAAGCACTGAAAACACACCACCAGAATTTACTAAAAATAGAAACTGAAAACAAGAAAGCCTAAAAATGATGCAAGAGGAGGAGATCAAGAAGAGCGGCAATGCTGATCGTCCAATTCAATACAGCAACACAGGGACTCGACGAGCTCACCGAAATTTTAAAACTGGCTTAAAGAGGACAAATTCCCAAAAAACGTGCCTGGAATTGATTTTTATCCTGGTATACAGCATCGAATTCATAGCTCGTATGGTTCAGGAAGACAAACATGGCACCTTCATTTGCCACCCGATTTGGAGAAATGTTAAATGACAGCACCACGTTGCAATAGATTACAATGCGAATTCATGAACCTTAGGAGATACAGTTCAATAGAAACGTAGAAACTACAAAACATCATACATTTGGGACTTTTTATACAAATAATTTTTACAAGCTTAATACTGCAACGCTGTATTTATTTCTCGTTTTGTCGATGGACCACATCGTGCAGTCAACTACATTTCCCAAGATCCCTTGCGGACCCAACGAATAGGAATACCGAATACATGTATCATAATCGATGAAACGGTGAATACATCGGACATATGGGCACCCATTCTATCAATGCAACGCAAAGTTCGTTCCTTTAATGGAAACGGAGAAGACGGAAATCAATGCGCATACAGTGTATATATACCGAGCCAATACAATTCCAAGACTACTATTCCAGTGAGCCTTCGCGGATCCGGAAATCCGTCGCCATGTGCCCGTAGGTGACTAAGGAGAACAACAAGATTGGATGCTGCCCAAAACGGAGACAGGTACATGCCGCGGTTGAATGAACTTGGTGACTGGCGCTCGACACCTCCGTCGACGAGCTAGAGCAGTAGCTAACCGGCTGTTAGATCTGTCCAACACTCATTGCTTCACTTTTCTGCAATCATAAGCAGACAGCGGGACACAGCAGACTCAGAAAGAACACCCGCATATACGCTGCCAAATTCAAAAGGAGCAACAAAACAAACCGCGTTGTCTCACAGAGCTCTTATGCCGAAAAGTTAACATAATTTGCAAATACACAAGTAAGTCCCTGATAGCTAGAAGAATGACAGAGTATGCAAGTTGTGTACTTGATTAGTAACCGAAGCCTTTGTATATGTTCCCGCCAACTAGATTTGATTGAGCGTCGGGATTGCCTATTTCATCCACATGAACTCTGAACTGCAGAGGTAAGAAATAAAGGGTTTGTAGTGATGGAGGCTAAGCAAGAGAGGTTCATAATGAAATGATGATTCTAAAGAAAGGTTGTTTTTACCTTTCTTCACAGATTTTGGTCCTGATGAGAACTCTACAACAACTTGAGTTCGAAACGCATGACCATTATAGCCAAAACCATATAAAATTGATCTGCATAAAAAGAAAAAATGATTAGATGGCTTACTGTGAATAGTGTCATTCCAGTGTAAATCTATATGTTGTCTGTGGTTGTATGTCAGATAGGATGACTGAGTTGTGAGTGGATTTTTTGATTGAAAATGTATATAATAGTTGTTTTTATTGTAATTGATGTAAATGTGGTGTATATAAGGTCTTATAAAATGTAAATTTGGTGAAATTACAAACCAAACTCATGAACAAAAAAATCATTCATTAAAGATAAAAGATTAAATCTTCTCATAGATGTGAGACCAAGACATTTCGTTTTATTCAAATGTGTTGAGATAATTGATTCTGAATTCACATACAGTATTGGCACTTCTTTTTGATTATTAATTGCTTGTCTAGCCTTGCTGTTGGGAGCACTGACCCAGTGGTGGTTTTTCATATATAGAATTAAAGCAGTAATCCCATAGGGTTGTCGGAGATGGGAATCCGGTATATGTTTTTGTTATGAAGGGAGTATTAAGGTGATGTCTTGCATGAGAGGACTACTTAGTAGCTGATGGAATGAAGAGTTAATAATTAGCACACAAGTAGAAAGTATGGGAAAGGAGATGGATGGTTGTGGGTCAAGCATTATTTTGGAGGGGGAGCGTGAGCTGAATAGGTGAAGTGGGCCAGCAGGAGAATATGGCGGCAGGATAGAAGTTTGATAAGGTTGGAATAATGGTGAAAGGGAGTGAGTTCAAGAGGACAGGCTGAAGAGGATAGGATTGAGAGAAAGGGGATAGTATAGATTACTTGTTTTTGAGTAAAATTATACAACAGACGCAGGGTGTTTTTATATGGATAGTGGCATTACCAGTACTTTGTGAGTTACAGAGGGTTGACTTTCCAGCAACCCCCTGTTAATGAGATGGGGAATAGTCCAGCATATGTAATTCATGGTGCTGTTAGAGGAGCTTCAATACCAGTTGAACGAAATGTATGCAGCCTCCAGAAAAATATTTAGAGTAGTGAACTAGGGGGTTTTGACCCTGTAGTCTCATTTTTTCTTTTTTTTTTTTGCACTCTGAAATTGAAGACAAAAGGAAAGGCCCCACTTTACAAAATTGATTTTCTAGTTTGCGAAAGACATATTATGAGTTTACCATGAACATCGAAGGGCTTGTAGTCCACCCATTGCTTACCATTGGTTGGTTTTACCAATTTGAGGCTTTCCAACGCTTATGATCAGGTAAGTACTTTGTCCTTTTGTCTTGAGCACTCCATGAGAGCGCATGTGTGTTCCAGCTGTCTCTCGAGGGTCCTTCTCGCTCCCTCACTCCCTGTGTCGCTCTGTCTTGCCTTTTTTCTGCTTCCCAACCCTTTCTATGATGCATTCACCTTCGTGTGCTTCTCCTTACCCTAATCGCTTCCTTACCCCATGTACCACCAGCCAGAGGCATGCTGCTCTCTCTCTCGCCCATTTACTTTTTCCTCTGTTTTTCCTCTTACCTATTGCTTTTCTCCACCACCTTACCCAAGTCCACTGTTTCTTCTCTCACACCTGTCTTGCTTCTGCCAACCGCAGCCCCGTGTTGTGTCCGCACCCCAAAGTTACTTCCTCTACTGAATTTTTTTTTTTTTTTAATTACGCATGTGGGGGTTTTGTTCTTTCTTTTTAAATTTACCATTCCAGCTCAGATCAATAAATAAAAAGGCTGCATCAGTTTTTTTTGTATCCTTCTTCAGCCTCGCAGTATAGCGTTGCTAAAACGTTTGCAAAGCCAACATGTTAGCTTTGCCAATGCTTGTTTTTTTTGGGGGGGGGCTTTATTCGTAACTCTCCTGGCTCGAGCGCTACTTCGTTGGGTATTTGAGTAAATGTGTCGAATGTATTTGGTTGCATTATTTAAAATGATGCAGGATTAAATAGGCTGTCGCATGAGCCAAACATTGTTTAAAATATTTGCTCAAATCGTTGTCATTAAACTGGAATGTAAAGTTACTTCTGCGTTTTCTTTCCGTTGATATGAAGGCTGTTACTTGTTTCTAGGTTAGAGCCAAGTAAATATGGTAACATTCGTAAAGTAGGACAAGCGTTGCTTTCTTAAGTTTGAGTTGTGGGTCATTTGCTGGCGGGGGCTCTTACCTGTGGGGGTCCAGCTCCTCATCTCTCTTCGTCACACCTGCTGCTGCACTCGCTCTCCCCCCCCCACCGGCGGTCGCTGCGGGGAGAGAGCGGAGACTACAATTCCCGGCGTCCCTTCACTGCCACCGGGGGCGCCGAAACGCCGGATCATCCTGCAGCGCCCGGAGGCGCATAAGAGGCAGCCGCCCCTCCCGCCTCGCGGGTCGCGGGACGCGTGCGGGACCAGCCGGGCCAAGCCCGGGCCCTCTGTGGCCCTCGGAGGCACAAGGAGGACGGGACGGGCCACCACTCTTGGCTCCATCATAGGAGAAGGTACAGCCAGTTCTTATCCTATTAACCCCTACCGGTCTAACTACCTACACTGTTCCCCGGGTTCCTGTCTTCCACCTACTATGTCCATCTGGGAAGAGCTGAATGCCCTGTGTGGCACAAACTATATCCCGGATGCTTCAACCCCCCCCCCCCCCCCCATAGTGACCAGAGTCACTGATCAAACAATTTGCACTCCCCAGGCATTCCCCAATATTACCCTCTCTCTATCCAATACCTGCAGCCCCTCTTTACCTGACCCCAACCCAGCCTCATCAACGTTGGATATAGCTGAGACCCGACCAAATGACTTTGTATCCCCCCTACAATCGACCCTTTTGGCCCAAATCGAGCGCCTATTATACACTGCTCTATCTCCTTTGATAGCAAAAATCAATGATTTGGGGGACAGGCTGTCCAGGATCGAAAAAACTGTAATAAGGTCAAAGCCAACAACTGGAAACGCTGTTATATCTACATGTTCTATCCCCACTAACAGCCACGAAAGGTCTAACAACAATGCTCCCAGGATACCTCAAACTTGTGACTCCCCTGTCATACCACCAATTCAACCTGGTCGCAATGATACTCTGAACCCCGAACATGCCCCACACAGAGTTCCTATTATCTCCCTAGAAAGAGGGCATCATATTGATCTACCCCCTGAAGCCGCCCCATATGTCACCGTTCTTTCTGGGGTCCCTGCACTCAGCCCGGGCACACGTGAATTACATCAGGACCTTCTGAATAAAGCAATTTTTTGGCTCAAAAACAATAGACCATTACCATCCGCGCTAGACTGTGGGATACTGAGTGTCAGAAGGGTGGGGTGGCTTGGTCATCTGCCCAAAAATGTTCCGGGGGACTTGATTTTAATCAAATTCAAACGCAGGGACATTGCCCCCTTTTTGCGATCTACCCAGCCCAGACTTGGAGATGGCTCCATCTGTATTTGGGACCTGTATGACTTTTACCCTGGTTCCCGAGTACCGAATTACCATAATACTGGATGAAAAAGGGGGATTCTGTGTATCTTGGCTTATTGATTTGTTTTGAATCGCTGATTTGCTAAACTATTTTAGTTGGGTTAAATGTATTCCCTTTTAATTATGCAAGGTTATGTTGAGTTATTTTTGTATTTATGTATTTGTTTTTGCTGCTTTTATGGTTTTAATCTCAAAAGCCGAATAAAGCTTATTTTGATTTGATTTGATTTTGAGTTGTGAATTGCATTGTGTTCTGGATTTAATTCTGCTAAATGCTTGCTTTTACTCTAGCCTTCGGTTAAAAAAAAAGAGCTACACTGATTGACCAGTTCTTTGTGATGATAAATTCTGATCATGCAAACATCTCCTTTTTTTAAGCACTTGTATTTGATTCGATTGTATACTTGTCTCTTGCTGCCACTTTACAGCACTACAAAGTTATTTATTCATTATGAACATCACTTACTGGACATTGGTCATCCGAGTTGAAAAATACAGATTGTAGGCTCAAGAGGCTTTCTAGAACAATTTTTGAGGATACATTTTGTTGAATCTAGAGTATAGTTGTTGGCTGTTACTCTTCCTTAGGGCGCTTGTGGTGCTTACACATTCTAGATGTGAAGGGACAGCCCTTAATGGCTAGCTTAAAAGCCACAAGACTGTATTGGCTCTCCAAGTTTAGGCCTCAGTGCTGTTAGCAGGTGAATTTTGACTAAGTGATTAGGTTCGTGCTTTCAATGCATGGTGCATGGTTTGAAAATTGATATTAATATTACTCGTTTGTGGTACTTGTTTTTATCAACCTTAAAATGCAGAGATGAGGTGGGATGGGAGCTAAATCGGAGACATACGGATTCTATAGGGATTCAAGAGGAGTTGTGCTATTTTCCCAATGGCCTCTCGTTCCATTTACTTATTTTTTTTTTATCCCCCCTCCACCCTTCTCGATTGTAAAGCATTCAGCGGTTGAGTAACAAGTCTGAAATCATGGTTGGATCTTGACAGTGAACACCAATCGCCCCAACAGCTTTTCGCTTTCACCCGAACTGATCTGTGTCTCGCTGCTTATAAAAACTCATTGTACCAATTCACACAGTAATGAGGTCCCCACTGTTTTCTGCTGTAGTTGTGCTTATATAATGCTTCATGTATCATGCTTGATTGTCTTTGTTTGTACTAATTCAGCTGACATCCGTGCGTTTAAAAAAAACACAACCATTGCAGTTATAAAGTTTTCAAAGGACAAAAAGCGATCTATTTGAAGTTTCTTATTTAAAGTGACATACCTGTTTTGTACGGCACACGCCGGTGCCTTTCTTTTCACTACTACCCACTAAAGTAGATCAAACCTATCTTGTCATTGATTACACTTCAATAAAGATTAGTAATTGTGTTTGAGAAAACGAAATGTTAAATGTACTTACTGAGCATTTAAATGCTTTGCATACAGCATGGAAAATAATATTTATTATTTTACTTGCACGTCATTGCTTCTCAATAATACTCATTCATTATTTTAATCTCCTGCCAGCATGGGCACAATTGTCCTGGAGCTTTACTGGAGCCATGCCCCCAGAACGTGCAAAAACTTTGCTGAGTTGGCCCGACGAGGTTATTACAATGGCACCAAATTTCATCGAATTATCAAAGATTTTATGATTCAAGGAGGAGACCCCACTGGAACCGGTAAGGCAGAAAATGCTACGAAATTTGTCTTGGCTACTGTCCAAGACGACCGTTTACTTACTTTTCCATCAGTGGTAGGTTTGAAACTTCACAATTCCATGAGGTTGGCTTTTTTGTAATAAAAGGTGGTTGGCTTTGTACCTCATAACTCTAAAGGCTTGTTTGGTGGTGCTGTACTCTGATTCACTACGGAACAAAACTGTCCAGACCAGGCTGCTGTTCTAATGATAATACTTTCATAAATTATTTACTTTTGCTGAACAGAATGAAGGCCAAACCAACAAGAAATGCAATAATGTCTACCTACCATTTTGATTGCCAAATTTGTTGTGAAGAAATAACTAGAACAGTGTTGTCTATGTGTGTCGAGGTGGGCCAGTTCCAGAGTGAACGATCAGGATATTTCCGGTAGATGCATTAACATGCAAGAAATCAGCCTAGAACTCTGTTAGTAGAAGGTGATTATTCTGATCTCTGTCATGGAAGGGGCCATCTGAACCTGCTTGGTCAATCCTGCAATGGAATGTCATTACTTTTCACAAAAATAGGTAAAGTTCTATGCACATTAAAGAACGCTCTAAAAAGGCTTATATCATGGGATGGAAAATAGATTTGCAGGTATATAGCAGCAGTAAAGATTAGTCTCTTGGAGCGATTTTTGTTCACAACTGTCTGCACGATTTGTGAGTAGTTGGCAGGGAAGCAACTGCAAAAGCTTTTCCAGTGCCCTCAAGGAATTTGTTTCTCTCCTGTGCCAGGTCGCGGCGGTGCTTCGATATTTGGAAAGCAGTTTGAGGACGAGCTTCATCCCGATCTGAAATTTACAGGCAAGTGAAACTTTAATAAGTACTATGTTGATTTTGTGACCTTGAAAAAAGAAATTACTAGAGGAATGAAATCTGTCAAAGGGTATATAGTGCCTCTGCTCCCAGTGGAATGCATCATCTTGCTACCTGGAAATCATTCCTTTATATGTTTTTTGTTGTCACGAAAACATACCTCATGATTTACGTATGAGAAACTCGATCATTCAGCAGTTTATTTGGTCGTTCAAAGGCCTCCAATAGAACATTGCAGAGCTGCCCAAAAGTCTCTTTCTTCAAAGTAACCCCTGTCACTTTTAAGACGTGGCAGTGCCTGATCTTTCTGTTCCTCTGATAAATATCAAGTGGAAAAGAGGTGCATGCGACTTTACATGGTGCACTCATGCCTCTGTATCCATGCAAAGTGACGTGGCTCTCTTCTTAAAACGTGTGGAGGGAGTAAGATAGCAGCTGCTAGTTGATTGATTTTAGTTATTTAAGTTGGAAAGGAAGTGACAATTTACATTGGAAAAACTAAAATGACTGGAAGGGTGTTAGAATTTATATTGTGGCCAATTTTATGCCCACAAAATGTCTTCGTTGAAAGTCAATCTGTCATCAGTGCTTGTTGTTACTGAGGTTTGTATAAGGATTCATTGGAGCAGGTTTTACCTTAACTCTTTCTTCTTCCCCCATTTCCCTTTTTTTATTTTATTCTATGCAGTTTCGTCTGCCTTTTTTTATTTTTTTCCTTTAACCCCCTACCTTCGCACTGCAGCTCATTTCGTCTTGTTACATTGAGGTTTTTAATATGTAAAATTTAGAGTTCTTTAAGAAATAGACAAGTTTTAATAGTCTGAATGAACCTACCTGAAGAGTGCTTCAAAACATATGCCCCACATATCAACAGGAAAGATAGTGGGTCAAAGGTAGGGGAGGGGTGAAATACCTTCATCAATGGTAGACGGACCATTTCTGGGGATGATCTTTCCTCTGCATCTTATAAAAGGGATATACGCTGTATGGCTTTTCTGGAGACTAAAACTGGCGTTCGTTCTAGGTTGTTTAGAACACTGGGTGCTGTGGTGCCTTTAGTTTGTGAAAGGTTACAAACGCTGCTGCCAAGAGCAGATGTAGCGCTGCTGCTTTCCACTTTCGAGAATTGGAGGCGCTACCTGGATCCAAACGAGATGGAAACATTGGCATACCTGCTTTCATCCCAAGCTCTGGTTGTCTAGACCTCCTCCCCCCCACCTCCCGCTTGTATTTATCATCCTCGCTGCTTCCAGTCACTCTGTCCCTTAATTTACTAGTTTGCCACCGTGCACTGTCATTTCTTCGTCATGTTTCTGCAAAGTCTGACGCCTGCCTTCCGTTTCTCGCATATGTTGATCCTTTACGTACTCCAACACCAGCTCGGGCTCTCTATCTGTCCCAAGCCTGTCCGTTCATTCACTGCAGACTCTGTCCATCATTGCCCTCTGTCCATGTAGTGCAGGCTCTCCTAACTGGACCTACACTATCTCTCCACTCATCCCAGGCATGTTACCCTTTCTTTAGCACTAACTATTTGCATCTAACGTAGCACAGCCTTAAATAATCCAAATATTACCTTTTTATGCAAAAATCTGCTGTTTGTTGTAAGACTTAAGGAAAGGCAGTTTGTACTTTCGCGGGAGGGGAAAATAACATATTCGTAAACGAGGCGGCACTGCCATCTGCAGGCTATAACGAAATTAACATTGGATTTAAAATGTCATTTAGTAAACAACGACCCAAAATTAATTTACCGCATGTTTAATTGCAAATTACTTTCCTAATCCCGAGGTAATTATTAGCCCTGTTATAACCACAAGGAACTATAGAAACTGATTCACTAGACTGCTCATAACATCATTCAGCTCCCCCTGAGATTTTTTTATGGTGTGAACCTGACTATAGGTCATTTAAAAAGCGTTTCACATTTGTATTAATTTCTTTTTAGGCACAAAGATATTGTGGCTAAACCTGGACGGAGTTCGCGAAGTGCAAGAAAACCCCACTCTGCCGCGCTACGCAGAGCTCTGCAAGCTTTTGAGTGTGTTAGAAAAATGCTGTTTGCAGTCATTTTTAGCATCGAGTGTTTGTCCAGGCTGTGAAATTATCACAAACAGCGCAAGCGAGTGCTGCTTCCTTTCTGCCGCTCGAGTAGATTTTCTACTCAAGCAGCAGCTTTCTCAACGCAAACAGACGGTTTCTCAAACGCGAGCGGTTGTGAGCATATGCGGCCACTCCCATTGAGAATTCCGCCCGCATTGAGAAATCTCACCGGGAGGTGGATTATCCTCCCTTGCCCTCGCCAACTTGATGTTGACGAGCGCGAGGGAAGAAAAAACTAAGCTACGCGGAGTGCAGAAAACTCCGCGAGGGGAGTTCACTGCCCAGGCTTAATTGTGGCATGCCAACAATCACTGCACTTTGACACAAGACTGGGATTTGAAACGATTTTCTGTGTTCCAAGTTTAGCACCTCTAGCCATTAGACTCATCTCTTCTCGGGGGCAGCTGTCCTAGGACGCCACCTCAATTCTGTTACTCATGAGGGTGCCACCTTCAATTTGAAATTATGAGCCACTCTAATGAAAACCTCGTTTGTGTTTCTTGAGGGTACTCCCTTTAGGTGCGCATCTTGCGCAGCTGTTCTCTGCCCATCTCCTGTTCGGCTTTGCCACCCCTGGCATTGTATCATGTGTCCCCGTTCTATGACCATCCCATGCCATTGTTAGCTTTAAACTATTTGCTTTGTATCATGTGATGCCTTTCAATACCAACTTAGTGTTTCTTCTGAGTTTACCTAAATTTGTTTTGTGCTATGCCTCTCTTCTGTAGGCTTCAGATGCTACTCTTGAATTATGAAATGTAAGATTGTGGTATGTACTGCTTTCCTGTCACCTGTCTTGTTAACTCCACAAGCTAGTCCTAGAACCTTCATGGTAATGTCTGTGTTTGCCAACTCTAAAAATGCATCCTGCTTTGTTGCCTTGTAGAATCCTTGCCCCTCCCGAGTGCATCACCCATAGAATTGCATCCTTTCATGTTACTAGCTTTTTGTAATTTTTGAGTGTAACACTTGCATTATTATTTCATGGCCTCTGCCTTAAATCTTACTTAATCTTGGTCATTTGTTTAATACCTGTAACCGTGTATAAAGAGCTGAGCAGACATCTGTTCATTATGGACAGTGGATGAAAGGAAAATTTAGACGTTGAACTGCATATTCTGCGGAAGTGGCCGACTGCAACAAATAGAAACCCAGAAGCTCACAGTATGGGGAAGTCGGTAGAAGTTTGGGAACCGCAAGGTTAAAACCAGTATGCTAGAATGGCCTATAAGTAGTACTGTAGAGGGGGAAAATGGCCCAGTGCGCCATTTGTACATCGTTTTTTATATGTATTTGAAGCGATTTACTCGAAGCAGTGATAATCTCTTAACATTTAAGCCTGTCTAGCTTTACATTTTTTTCAGCATTAGCATAGTGTTCACCATGTGGGACTGTCCTGCTGCAGACCCCTCTTTGTGTGGGTAATAAACTGGACGCAGTAATCCACAAAGGCATCTTTACAACGATATGCCAGTGATTAATTTGAGCGGGTGGTTTTCGGCGCTCAACACCAGCACTTGATTGTCAACACCCCGCACTTATGACAGTCTGCCACATGGTGGCGCTGTTTGAAGAGCAAAACAGCATTGCTTTATTAAATCAATAAACATTAAAAGACTTTTCCCTGCCACCCAAGCCATTATTATAGCTTTGGGGACCTGGAATAGTCAAAATTGTCACATTTAAAGGAATATGAAGCATAGTAGTTGTATTGGTACTGTCATTGGCAGCCCTAGCAGGGGCATTGGGTGGTTCAAGCTGCAGGGGCCCGACGAGGGCCCTGGCACTTAATAATATTATTATTGTTAATATTATTATTATCATTTTTACCAATTAAGCACTGTGTCTGTACCTTCCATTGCACCATTTAGCAAGGCTGTTTTATTCTTGGTTATGTAGATTGCACAGCCATGATATGGTGATCAGACTTAGTGTTATAGCGATTTTTTTTTTTTTGGTGGTGTTAATACGCTTATGGTTTATTAGATGACATGCGGAAGATTCATAGTTCTGAAGCGCCTACATTGTAGATATCTGAGAATCTATCTTTGGTGCATTCACCACCAAGCAGTGAGGCGTATGGTCCATCAATCTGCAGCTTGTGTGGTCTGTTCATGTTAAACCTTTGCTTAACATTAGCCTGTCTTTCCAGGTGCAGGAATTCTTGCCATGGCCAATGCTGGACCCGACACCAATGGCAGTCAGTTCTTCCTCAGCCTGGCGCCCACCCAGTGGCTGGATGGCAAGCACACCATATTTGGCCGTGTCTGCCAGGGCATGGGTGTGGTGAACCGGATCGGAATGGTGGAGACCAACTCCCAGGATCGCCCTGCAGATGACGTCAAAATCCTCAAGGCTGCCCCAGCAGGTTAACATTCAGAAGAGGAAGAAATCAGGACCCCTTCTCAGCAAGCACTGATTTGTGGTGCAGGTGGGAGGGGTTGGGGAGAGGAAGGATATGACTGGAATGTGTCGACACTGGATCCCATGCTTCTTTAACAGGTCGGCAACGCTCAATGTCAACTCTAATTTGCCTTCTACTCATAGCAGACTGGATTCTGTTCGTAATATTCAGGATTTCAAACTTGCTTATTATCATGTAATATGCAGCTCGGCCTGCCGCATTGGTATCAACATCAACCATGATGGGACTTCTAGTTTTGCTTTTCCTTTTTAAGAATGGGTCAGAAAATCTCACTAGGAAATTCTTTTTCTGTTGCTTCAAATCAAGACCTTATGAAGTTAACCCTTGCGAAATGCTGATAATTTGAATCTTTTACTTTGTACCACCGACCATGTTCTCCCTTCTGCTGTACCGATGGTGCTACTTCGTTTAAATCCGGTTTCTAAATACCTAGGTTGTTCTAAGTGTCTGAGAAATACATTCTTACAATATAAAATGGTACAAGATCCAAACGATGCTCCTCTAAACTTTAAATAAAAGGTTTGAAAGCTTCTCCCTCCACGATTACTGTTTGCGTAAAGCTCTTCACACATTCATCCTGGCTCTTGTCCTGTCATAACACTCTATTCCCCTGGTGGCTTTAACAACCTTGTGGTTTCAGTGCTTTAAAAATGGGAAAGGTGTGTTATTTGCTAGAACAGAACATTTCAGTGAAGGGAGGGGGGGGGGGGGAGGGGGGGGGATGTTCTACGTTGACGTGAAACCTATTTTTTTTTTTATATAGTAGATGCTTTGAAATTGAATGAGCCCTCTCCTCTGCAGGTCGTGTTCGTTATTCAAGGTGCTCTCGCAGCACTCTTTTCTTTAACTCCCACTCAGTTGAATATAGCACGGTCTAGAGTCACGATAATGTGTACCTTTTGTGGGGTACCTTGATGTGAATAGGTTCGCCTCTCCTACTTGCTGAGAGCCTCGTAGGCCCCCTCAACCGCTCAGTCCAGCTGGCACCTAAGGGAGTGCTTGTTTTGTTTCCTCTCAGTGTTTTAGTAATCTCTGACCTATGGCTGCTGCAGCACAGGTGTTCTAAGGTTCCTACATTAAATGTATCCACTGTGTATTTGTAGGGGGCCTTCTTTAAGTACCATTCGCATGCAAGATAGTTGCTGGGATAGTAGGGATGTGTGTGCTGGCGAGCAGGCCTCAAATGTATTCCTGCACATGCCTCCAGTGTTGGTTTCATGCTTGCTTCTGCAGCTGTGGAAAGGGACTCCTCAGCTGCATGCCTGTGTAGTGTTTCTGCTTGCGTCCTATGGCAATGAGTGCCTGTGAGCCGCCTTGGTCTACGAGTGGCTTTTACCTTGCTTCTGCAAGCGCATGAAGGTGCATCAGCTTTGTGCCTGCCTGTACTATCTGTTATATACCAGTGAAGTATTATTTTTCATTGCTTGCTGTCTGCCTTTACCAAAGGTGTGGGGAGCCCCAACACTCAACTATATAGCAGCTGAAGACAAACACATGATCGTGGCTGGCGTGTTTTTGTAAGGCAATCTGTTCCATGACGGAGAATCGTTGGGCACTGCAGCAAGGGTACATGTATGCATCTTGCCGTTTTCTGTAATGAAGTAAAACCGTTTAGTGCTTAATGGCCTAGATACTATTGTGACAAAAATGTAACCCATGTAACACTGCTGAATTAGTCCTCGAACATGATGACCATCCGAGCTAGCTCCATGCTTTCTTAGTCAAACGATTCTTTCAGTTAAAGGTCTATCGGGGTCAAGGCAGACGGCCTATTGGCAAAAAAATTGAGATTCTTCGACTGTCACAAAGTCACCATTCACAATTGGTATTACTCTATCAATAGTAAAATATAAAGCTGTTTTTCCGTCAGCTATTAAAATAAAGTGTGAGATACTGAATTAATAATAAACACAAACGAAACCAGCTGTATATAATGATTGTTCCTGTACATTGATGACATTTTAGGAAACCAGTTTGGGGAGCATGAGGTCTACGTTTCTCTTCTGCTAACACCTTCTCTCTTCCACTGACTCCGCCCCCCCACCACAAATGATTGGACAGGGATTAAGGGCAAGATTAAAAGAAACGATACAGTCCAAACGCCTTTCACTTTACAGACCTTCATACCAAGAAGCTGCAAGCTTGAGACCACCTTGAGGTTTTTCTTGCAGACACCTCAGCCAGCCTTCAGGTTTGGAGCATAGCGTTCCTCTTAGGTTAGTCTTGCCAGCCCAACAGTCATGGGGCGTCACACTTGAGAATCAGCATTTTCTGACTCTAAAATCTCACATATCTGGAGCTTTGCCCATGGTGATTTAGGGGTAATTGTTGGTGCTAATAGTGCACTGGTGTGTTAGAGTAAATTGTAGTATTTTGCAGTGTACGCTTCTCACTACCTAACATTCACACTTTCAAGTATGCTAAGAAATCAAGGTCATGTGACTTTGGACATCACTAAAATCTTGTCTGAAGGTTCTACTCAAGGCAACAAAACAGGCTTTTTCTACTTGTATATTTTGTGAATTGTAAAATTAAAACAAAGCTAAGAAACGGATCGTTCCTATATAATCCCGCTAATGCAGATTAGTAGAATCGTCTTTGAAATGAATGAAGACGGGGTTTATATGTGTCCCGACTAAGGAAGTGGAACTGCGGTTTCTAGATGTTAATGTCCTCCGCTCATACGCCAACCGCTAGACTGGTGTTATGTGAACAGAATGAAAATCGCCCTGCCCAGAAAACCAGAACTAGAAAGAATGACTGGTTTCGATTACTTGACTTGAGGCTCTAATAGCTCAAAAGTGAATCCAAGAACATGTAACACCCTTAATGGCTGATATTCGCATTGCAACTGAGCAGAAAGATGCTATGGCCAAATCAGTAACACCCATCTATCAAGATAACTTCTCTTTACAGCTGCATATACGATACGTTTTGAACAGTTTGTTGCATTTCACAAAAGTAAAAGTATTCTTTGTGAGATTTATCAAATGTTAAACACGTTTTTTCCCCTCTGTTCTCCTGAACTACCTTTGCGAGAAAGTCACTTGCACAAGAGCTGAGGCTGTGTTGAATACATTGATTGTTTTTTTATTTCTCATACAAAACTTGACATTTTGCAATTTTATGTGTCGAATAAACTTATTTTTTAAGTAAACCACATTTTAGTGTGAGCCTATTCTTTCAACCGTGTTGGTTGAAGAGTTATCGACGAGTGGTGTGTTCTGGTGTCATACTTGAGGCAAGGAGAAGGTGCTCCAGATTTGGCCTAGTAGCATCTAGCAGCATCTTAAATACATGAGGTAACATGCAAAGGGATTGTGAGGCATAGTTTAGCTCCACTGTATATAAGCCATTATGACTTGTACTCTGAGAAGTCATTAGAGTATTTATTTTTCGAACTGCCAGATCTATATTTCTTTTCTAAATTCGAAGTGAATGCAAATGATCCCGATTCCCTTAAGGAGACTGTTCCAGAGCTTGCATACCTGCATGAAGAAACCACCTACCAATGTGTTTTGTAATATTTATTTTTATTTTTTTTAAAGGCAAAGTGGATCTATTCTTGATCTAAAGTTTCTCCTTTTGCCTATACTTCTGACAGTCTGGAAGTAATCCAGAGGCCTGCCTCACGTGCAAGCTTCCTGAGTACAGTGAGCTTGATATGTATTGGGTGTTGGGGCAGCTCTGTAAATCAATTACTGAGCATGTGCTGTCTAAGAACAACGTCATACCATCAACATCACTCACGTTACTGTCCTTCAACCTACTATTCAGTGCCTTACCAGAGAAGTCTACAAAATCCACCCAAGACTGGTTAGACAATTTATGACTGTCACTGAACTTCAAGTGGTGCTTCTTTGGCATGGGACTAACTTTGTAATAAGGGCTGCCTTCCTGGGGGCATAGGTCATCTGGTCCGCTACCTCTAGGGTCAGCAGGGTATCCCTCCCAACCACTGGCATGTACTTCCTGCATCTGCAGGGTTATTCCATATGCTTCAAACCACATATCTGTAATATTCCCCACTAAGTAACTATGTACCCGGACTTTGGGGATGTGGACCATTCTGCCTCAATTTGACACTGCAATGTCGCTGCCATCATTGCTGCTGGACTCCGAGAGCTGTTTGGAGGAGGAGAGCATTTTTCTGGCTCATGAAATGAGTCAAAAGGAGCTGAACATAAACGCCAAAGGCCCTTTTAGCCTTTTTCTGTGTCAAGGCTCACACCGCCTTAACCTATTTACCCTTCAGTGCCAGTTTCCTTTCCTTCAAGGCCCTTTCAGCCTCTGCCTTTTTCTCTGCCAAGGCTTTCTGTGCCTCAGCCCTTCTTTCCTCTGCCTTCAGTTTCAGCTTGGCCAGCTGCAACAGTGCTTAATTTGTAAAATATTAAGTGCAGGTGCTGACATTTTTGTAGAAAGCCACACCTACTTCCCCAGGCTTCACCCACTTCCTCCACTGGCTCCACCCCTTTACTCTATTGGCTTCACCCACACCTTCAACTGGCACTGCTGAAAGCCAGACATAATTCCTATAGGAGTAGAAGGTCAAGAACTTTGCAGTTAGCTGAATGTAGTCAAGTGGGGTTTTAGTGTTCTCAGCTTTGCGGGTGGCATGCGGTTTATATTTGCAAGCATGAGCAGGATTCAACAAATCAACAGGCACATCTCAATTGCTTATTTAGGGGAAAGATATAATTTTAAAAGAGAGTGATAAAGGTGATAGTGTGACAAGCGATGTCTGTCTTCCTGTACTGAGGAGAGGGCGGCGAGGGTGCTTGCTGTGCATGTCAAGACTCCAGGAAGGGTCTGTATGAGTCTGCAAATCAAGTTAAGTGGCATCGACAAGACACATTCATATAACGTAGGCAGGCCACGAGGAAATTAATTGATTTGCCCAGTCTCGAACCGGGTTCCCCAGTTACAAGGTCAACAGATCTGACTCTTAGGCCACATTCTCTTGTTCACTGATATGCCATGCTGTGTTGGACCTGCTTTAAGAGAAGGCATGAGGTCATGGTAAGAATTTGATTTGGCTAGGTCAAAAATGCTGAGTACCTGTTGGTGGTTACTTTTGCTTGCCCAATGTTAGGCAATCATTACTTACTGCCTTAATTATTCTGAGGCCTGTTGCTGCATGAGTTACGACTCCATAATGCAGCTTGCTTGCTTCTAGCATGCTAGTGCTGCGGCTGCGTAGTATGGTGGGGCGCAGCGGCGGGAGTAAGGTGGGGACATTCATCTCCACAGTGGTCCGACTCGCACTAGCACTGCGCTACTATGATTTATTGACCTGTCGGGCCACTCCCAGAGCTTCCAGCAGGCCGACATTTAACGCTCCTCTGTCACCAACATCTTCCCCTGTTCAACCTTTTTCTAAAAGCCGAGAGTCCGGATGCTCTGGTGGAGGGGTGGCACAGGGGCACACTGAATGTACTGAGGTGGGCCTTTATTGCCCTGTGCCAGAGATCACACTTCTTTGCAGGTGCGCTGGATGCGCACAATGCCCATTACTAATCTTCCCCTTTTTGAAGTTCCTCAAAAGAAGGCTCCCTTTAAAGTTGCTCTTTGCTTAAAATATGCTGAGATTGTGGACTGCGCTAAATTGGGAATACAAACTTCGGTTCTCAGTGCCTAGAAGCCGCCTTCGCAGGCATTGGCATGCCAGAACCATAGCTCCGGGCTGTTAGTAAACTTTGCTCTGTACTGAAATGGTTTATTACTGTACTACCCTCTTTCTGGCACTTCAGGACAGTACCCCGCCCCGACCCCGGGACACCCCCCGCCAGGCCCCGCCCTACCATAACATTGCAGTGCTGCCAGAGACGAACGATCGCGAACCGGACCGGGTGTCAGCAGTAGTCCATCATCAACTCAAGGAGCACTCTGACTGTCTTTTCCCTGAGTCATGACAGAGGGGGCAGGGCTGCCTTTCAAGTCGGACTGACGGACTCTTCCTGCTTTAGTAGTCATCAGTTACAAAGTTGAACATTCCATGACAAAAGCACAGTGTAGATACGCTATCAAAATCAATGCCATGCAGCATTGCGTGTAGACCCGGCCCTGTCGATTGAGTGCCGGTGCTAAGCACCGGAAAGCACAGGCACAAATTAAGTACTGACTACTGCACGCCTCACACTGCTGCACGACACACACTGCTGCACGCCTCCCACTGCTGCACGCCTCACACTGCTGCATGCCACACAACACCACTACATCACTCGGGAACACCACCACATCACTAAAGGACACCACCACATCACTAAAGGACACCACCACATCACTAAAGGACACCACTCGGGGGCATCACTCTGGGGCACCCCCACATCACTCTGGGACACCACCACATCACTCTGGGGCACCACCACATCACTCTGGGGCACCACCACATCACTCTGGGGCACCACCACATCACTCTGGGACACCACTCGGGGACATCACTCTGGGATACCACCACATCACTCTGGGGCACCACCACATCACTCTGGGGCACCACCACATCACTCTGGGGCACCACCACATCACTCTGGGACACCACCAAATCACTCTGGGACACCACCACATCACTCTGGGACACCACCACATCATCACTCAGCCCAACCACATCATCACTCAGCCTAACCACATCATCACTCAGCCCAACCACATCATCACTCGGCACCACAACAGCATCACTCAGCACCACAACAGCACTGTCCTGGTTTTGTTTGTTCTCCCAGTCTACCCAGACGATAACTGTACACACTCTTTTGAACAATACTTTGGAAACAAACAATCGTAGCCAATCAAGCAAGCAACAGGCAAACTGTAAATACTGTTGTGTTTACCAAAAATTGTGTATGGTTTGCACTTCTGTTTCTGTTTTAGACAATTGCCATGTCTTGCTTTGACTGTTCTCTACCTCAGTTCTCCCGAAAAAACTTATTTCTCTTTGGCACCAAATGTCATGGGTGGAGCTCCGTCCAGAACACCCCTGCATTCTTTTGTGAAGGCGATTCCTTTGCTAAATGTACTGTCTGTTAAAAGTAAAGCAGGTCTGAAAGCCCAAAGTCCAACTAGTGTTTAATGCAAAATAGCAAGCAGCACAGCAAAAGGTCAAAAATTCATAGTAAATATGCCTAGTATGTAGATTTGACTCGTGTATATATCTCGTGTCATGGGAGACCTGAGAAAAAGGCCATATTCCTACAGCCTCTAATGCGTGCCTTCTTCTTTGCTGAAGCTGGACTGTATCTTTGATATAGAACTGCTCGAGAGTGTGCCCTACGGTACGAAGCACTCTGACGCCATCACAGGTATCAAACCTTTTATTGGTACAAGAAGAACTGTACAACACCTCTTATGTTCGTTGTAGGCAGATCCATTGGACCCCCACGTGGGCCACTCTGAGGCTGTAATGGCTGCATCATGGTTGCCGGCACTGCGGGGATCCCTTGAAGTTCATGGAGCGGACTTTCAAAATTTATTCTGAATAAAAGTACGCAGCAATGAAACTCCCATAATATTAACCCCTTCAGCGCGGCGCGAATTTTCGCGCTGTGCTGAAGGTTCTAATGAGCCTATCGGCTCATGACGGAACGGTTCCGTCATGAGCACAGCTCAACCGACGCTCATGAAGGAACCGTTCCGTCATGAGCATGGAAGGGGTTAATTTCCTAATGAGTGTTGCATGATTTGCACGTTTGTACTGACTCAACCTAGAATAATGTGCACCTACATAAACACGCGGGTTTAATCATTTGTGCTCTTGTCATGTTCGTCATTCTGCTTCAAATAATACATTTACTTTGTCTCTCGTTTTATTGTATATTAACCGCGGCTGTTTTAAATAATAGCATGTGCATTCTTGAAAATGTGCTTTTGTTTGTTATGTCGTCTCGTGTTTGTGCTTTGTTTATTCTTTTGTATGCAAAACTAGGTAATATAGACTAATGGATTAATATTAGTAAAGGGGGTGGGTAACAGAATAATTATAATTTCTTGAATTATTGTTTTGTGTTTCCTTGCATACTAGACTCTCGCTAAAAGAGGCCTATGGCCTATTTCTAAAATGGATGCCCGGAGCTCTGTCAAAAGTGGGCCTTGCACAGCAACGTTTGAATGTGGAAATGTTTTTCTACAATTATTCTTTGAAAGAGGCTCGTAAGCGAGGTCGTGTGGAAGCTGAGGACATTTGATTCAGCTTCTATCGCCAAGGACAGGATATTCAGCGGTGGAAAGGCTTGGACGGAGGTAATAATTTGTTTAATGTTGCAACCTCTCGGGAAGCCTGTGACACGTATAAACTGTGAACAATGCCGTTCTTGAAGGAACGTGACTCTTGCTATGCGAGAGTCGTATGACTTCATCGGATGATGTCCTGGACCAATCGTGTTATGTCTTGCTCGAATATTTGTATTCTTTTAGTTAGTTTTTGATAGGGAAAAGGTATAAACATTGTCCCCTTGTTAAGAGCACTGTTCGTTCGTTCCTGTGCTCCAGAAATGCTGCCGGACATTCGTTTCACGTAAGATCCATTGAGACTTACTTTTTCCCATTAGGTTTTTTATAGCTAAGTTAGGGAAATAGGGCTTTGGAGAAATAATCTAAATGTTTGAGCATTTTCTCATGCTGAGTCTGTTTCGAACTGCCAGATAAATGTGCCTTTCTAATAAATAATTTTGCTTAATAAAATTGCTAATAAAAGAGATTTCACTTTTAAAATGCATTCTGCTTTATAATAAAGTTAATAAAATAGATTTTGAAATGACAAGCTGGTCTTGTTTGTTTCCTTGAGTTACCATTAGTTAATCCATTGCCTATGATGCTGACTTGATTAAAATAATTTTATTATGTTTTTGATTAATTAGGTCATAAGATTCAGTAGGTCAATTCACGTCTCAGTCATTTATGGGCCTAGTGATAAATTTATGAATTATGGTGAGTATCATAGTGTAGAGATGTATATTTGAGACAGAATTTCTCTTGGCCCGCTGGATCAAATTCCTGGTAGCAGAGGATGTAGAAATTGGGAATTACAAAGACAAACACAGATTTGTTGTCTGTAACAGCAGTCCTGTTAACCTTTTAGGTTGGGATCTGCTATGCAAGATGAATTTCAAAATTTACTGTTCACCAGAGGGTATTGAGCTTCAAACTCTAGAAGAAGATGGTTTGTACAAATTGACACTATTAATGGTTGATGAAGAAAATAAAATGTTTCCTGCTTTTGATAAAAACAATTTACCTGAGGAACTGAAAGAGACAGTAAATCCAAAAATGTGGGGTTCGAGGCATGTGGGCTGCTGAATTCATATCTGTGCATAGATCGCCGCCTAGTGTTGGGTCCGGATGATCGCTCATTGTTGTCCTGGAAGAGTCTTCGAAGTATCACGAGATAGGTGGCTCCTCCCCTGGTCTACAGTGCGCATGGGCATCGACTCCATCCTCAGATTGTTTTTTTCCACCATTGGGTTCGGATGTATATTGTTTCACTCTAGTCGGAATCAATATAAACTTTCTAAAGGCCAAAAGGCCTTTAGTTTTTTCGTCGGTATAGTCTTGCGTTCGGTGCCTGATTCTTCCAGCTCGGTTCCGAGCCGGATTCCATAAAACCGTGTGCCTTCGACGCGGAAGCCCCAGTCGACGCCACAGACCCTATCGACTGATCATCATGGATGTCCCGTGTGCAACTCCAAGTATCCCCACATCGACGTCCACCCGGTGTGCAACAAGTGTCTGTCGCCGGATCATGATGAAGACAGTTGCATGGCGTGTTCCCGTTTTCGATCCAAGAAGACGCTTAAGCATCGACGCGCTGCGCGCCAGGAGGCCCAGCAGACTGTACCGGCGCCTGTGGACATTTTCGATGCCGGGGGATGATGAGGGAGCTGACCGGGAGGTTGGTGAGAACCTGTCGAATCCCGCGTCGGAGGTCGACTACAACTACGACGCGGACGCTGAAATGCTCGAAGCGGAAGAAGTAGTCGACGAGGTAGGAGATGACAATGGGGCCTTTGGGGCCATGGAAGATAGCTCGAGCGAAGAGCTAACTCAGACTGACATTGGGGCTGAAAAGCTTCAAAAGGCTCAGGTCAAGGGATGGCCACTAGGACTTACCCAAGATCTTCCAATGGGTTCTACGGCCCCGCCTTCGGGCTCGTCTACGAACATTGCTATTGAGCCGCACCCTGCAAAATCGAAACCGAAAGTGAAAACAACGGTCTCGACGCAAGTGAAAGCACTGGTGCCCCCCTCGAAACCGAAAGTGCGCATTACTTTGGTCGGATCGAAGGCCTCGGACCTGTCGGCACCGACGAAGCAAAAGGTTGTTGTCGATCCGAAGACAAAGGTCAAGGGCGTCGAGACGAAGTCTGCCACGCTGAAGACAAAGGTCAAGGCAGTCTTGCCGAGTAAATCGGCGCCAAAGACGGTCGACACCAACAAAGGACTCGGTGATCCGAAGGTTCTCGAGACTCCGCGTCAACAAGACAAGGCCAAGAGCGGCACAACCCACGAGTCCACGTCTAGTGGTGCCTCAAAGGATTCCGTCGACTCGGCGCGGCCGTCCGCCGCTTTCTCCAAGCAGGTGGCGGACTCCCTAAAGCGCATCAAGGAGAAGGCCTCGACTGTCGGGCCAAAAGTTCCTCCACCTTCGAAGCCTGTCGATAAACCTCAAAAAGCGTTGACGCCCATTCACTTCACGTTGCCGCCGAAAGTGGTGCAGAAGGCTTTCACCCCTAGGATGGTCGCCAGCGTGCCCGAGAAGGTGCCCTCGGTGCCGAAGTCGACGACAGTGGTCCCGGCCTTAAAGCATCGACAATCTTCGTTGGAAGAACAGCAAGAACATTTTATCGATGCCGAAACAGGCAGACTTTCCCTTCATAAACGGAAAATTGCCCCAGAACAGCCAATGGAGTCCTATAAAATTCCTTTAAAGAAAAAGAAGGATTCCACTTCAACTCCTGTTCTTGTGGAACCACTTTCTCCACATGGCCATGATGTCTCACCCACTTACTCTGACGTGAACGCTGGGGACGGTGATGATGATGATGATGAGTACAGCTATCCTGTTTACACTGACCCAGATGATACCAATGAACACTGGGCAGCTGGTGCTGACCCAGGTGATCCTCACTCTACCCCAGACACTCAACTCTATGCTGTAAAAAAGTCGCCTACAGAGGATTCAGCGGCGTTTAATGCCCTCATTGAAAGGGCGGCTAAAAATCATGACGTCCAGCTCCATGCTGACCCCATTGAAGTTGACTTTTTCTTTTTGACACCGTTTCTGTCTCGGAGAGAACTGTCAAGACTCTGCCTATGTTGAAGGGTGTCTTGAAACATGCTGGGGAAATCTTTAAGGAGCCTACCAGAGCCAGGGTGATAAACCCTAGAATTGAGAAGAAGTATAAACCAGCACCTACTGACCCTACTTACATCAAGGGACAGTTGCCTTTGGACTCTCTTGTTGTTTCTAATGCCCGGAAGAGGGCTAATTCACAAACAACGGGTGATGCTCCTCCCCCAGATAAGGACTCTAAGGTGTTTGAGGCATTAGGGAAAAGGGTGGCAGCTCAAGCGGCCAATATCTGGCGCATTTCAAATACACAAGCACTTCTAGCAAGGTATGACAGGGCACACTATGACACACTGGAGACCCTGTTGCAGCACCTGCCAGACGAATACAAAGAGGCAGCTGAGATGCTCATCCAAGAGGGGAAGCTAATATCCAATGCTTCTATTAAATGTGCACTGGACGCGGCTGACACCGCGGCCAGAGCTATCAACACTAGTGTCATGCTGAGATGACATGCCTGGCTCAGAATCTCGGGATTTAAGCCAGAGATACAGACCACCATTCTTATTCAGACAGTAAACCCTGACCATCTGTTTGGCCCATAGGTGGACACCACCTTGGAAAAGATCAAAAAGGACACTGAAACTGCTAAGTCCATGGGGGCCCTGCAGTCCCAGCAATTCAGGGGTGGTTCTTTTCGTCGCTCAAGCACTAGAGGCGTTTCCAGAGGCCAGCTCTCCCAAACCACACAGTACTATAAAGGCAACACGCAGACCACATACACCAAACAAAGTCGAGGTGGATATCGTGGAAACAGCGCCAAAGGCAGGGGTCGTGGAAACAACAACTCCAGATCCTCTGCCACTAACAAACAGTGACGCCTTGTCACTGCCCCTGACCGGTCGGGGGGAGACTTCAACAGTTCCTGCCAGTCTGGAAATCCATCACCACAGACAGGTGGGTCACACAGCTTATACAGTAAGGTTATTGTCTGGAGTTAACATACACTCCACCCAACATACCCCCAAGACACCGTCCTATGTCCGCCGAGCATTTGCACTTATTGCAGCAGGAGGTCCTCGTCATGCTGCAAAAAGGGGCAATCGAGCTCGTGCCTGTGGAAGAAAGAGGCACAGGAGTTTACTCACTGTACTTCTTGATACCAAAAAAGGACGGCTCCCTCAGACCCATACTGGACCTCAGACTCCTCAATCAGTACATTCTATCGGAGCACTTTCACATGCTGACCCTGCAGCAAGTACTACCGTTGCTCAGTCAGGGGGATTTTCTCGCAACTTTAGATCTAAAGGATGCGTATTTTCACATTCCGCTGCACCCGTCACACAAAAAATATCTCCTGTTCACCATCCAAAACCAACATTACCAGTTCAAGGTTTTGCCTTTCGGGGTCACCACGGCACCCAGGGTGTTTACGAAGTGCCTGGCGACGGTGGCGGCACACCTAAGGAGACGAAACATTCACGTCTACCCTTATCTGGACGACTGGCTCATCCAGGCAAAGTCAGCCCAGCAGTGTGCCGCCCACATGTCCCACAACATTCACCTTCTTCACGATCTGGGATTCTCACTGAATTACCCAAAGTCCCACCTGCAACCCGCCCACATACGGCAGTATCTGGGTGCGACGATAAACACTCTGGCAGCCACAGCACAGCCAAATTCAGTGAGGGTCGACAGCATTCAATCGCTGATACAAAAATTCAGACCTCAACACTCGCTTCCAGCGCGAGTTTTCATGCAGTTGATAGGCATGATCGCCTCCTGCATCTCCATAGTCGCGCACGCGAGACTACATATGCGTCCGCTTCAGGAGTGCTTAGCACGTCAGTGGACTCAGGCTCACGGACAGTTAAAAGACCTAGTGTTGGTGAGCGGTTGGGCGTACAACTCTCTGCATTGGTGGAATCCACGAAACCTTTGCAAGGGACGACCGTTCCAAGAGCCTGTGCCACAGATCATCCTGACGACGGACGCTTCTCTCCAGGGATGGGGATCTCATGTACTCCATTACACTGTGCAGGGACTATGGACACCACAGCAAAGGAAGATGCACATCAATGTTCTGGAACTGATGGCGAACTTCATGGCACTAAAAGCCTTCAAAGTACATCTGTGCAACAAGGTTGTGTTGATCCGGACGGACAACATGACGACCATGTACTACATTCAGAAGCAGGGAGGAACACACTCTCCACAGTTGTCTCATCTGGCTCAGATCATGTTGAAGTGGTCCATTCAGAGAAACATCTTCCTCATGGCAGAACACCTCCCAGGCAAGGACAATCAGATGGAGGACATGCTCAGCAGGTACAGCCACCAAATGCACGAGTGGGAGATACATCCATCAGTACTCCACCCGTACTTCCAAAGGTGGGGACATCCAGAGATAGACCTGTTGGCCACAAAGGAGAACTCAAAATGCCGAAGCTTTGCCGCCAGGTTTCCACACCCACAGTCGCAAGGCAATGCGATATGGATGAACTGGTCAGGAAAATTTGCGTACGCTTTTCCCCCAGCACCTCTAATACCGCTGGTGGCACGCAAGCTGAAGCAGCACTCGATGACTCTCATCCTGGTTGCTCCGACGTAGGCTCGCCAACCATGGTACACCACGTTTCTGGAACTGTCCGTGGTACCGCATCAAAGGCTGCACCTCACACCCAGGCTTTTGACGCAGAGCCATGGCGACATTCAGCATCCAGATCCGCAACAGCTCAACCTGGCGATCTGGCTCCTGAGGTCTTAGAGTTTGGCTACCTCAACTTACCTCCTGACTGTATGGACATCATCCGGGAGGCAAGGAAGCCCACCACCAGAGCATGCTATGCGGCGAATTGGAAGCGGTTTGTCATTTATTGTACAGACCGCAACATTAACCCGCTGGATGCATCTATTCAAAACATCATTTGTTATCTCTTACATCTGTACAAATGTAATCTGGCCTATGGTTCCATTCGTATACATTTATCCGCAATGGCTGCTTATCTCCAAAACAGACAGCACCTCTCACTTTTCAGGGTGCCTGCCATTAAAGCCTTTCTGGAAGGACTCAAACGAGTCATTCCTCCGCGGACGCCACCAGCTCGGGAGTGGAACCTCAATGTGGTCCTCACCAGGCTGATGGGTCCACCTGAACCACTGCATTCCTGCGAGATTCAATTCTTGACATGGAAAGTGGCTTTCCTTGTAGCGAGTACGTCGCTATAACGAGTTAGTGAACTCCAGGCACTAACTATCCAAGAGCCATTTATTCAAATTCATTCTAACAAGGTGGTGCTTCGCACTAACCCTAAATTCCTTCCTAAGGTAGTGTCTCAGTTCCATATCAACCAGACTATAGAACTACCTGTGTTCTTCCAAAATCCAGAGTCACTGGCGGAGAGAATGCTCCACACACTTGACGTCAAAAGGGCCCTAATGTATTACATTGATAGGACTAAAGATTTTAGGAAGACTAAACAACTCTTTGTTGCCTTTGCGCCACAACCCAAAGGTAACCCCATTTCCAAGGCTGGTATAGCCAGGTGGATCGTTAAATGTATTCAGATCTGCTATCTGAAAGCCAAGCGCACTCTCACCATTCCACCACGGGCCCACTCCACCTGAAAGTTGGGGGCCACCATGGCTTTCCTTGGAAATATTCCTTTGGAAGACATGTGTAGAGCAGCCACATGGTCTACCACACACACATTTACAAAACATTACTGTGTTGATGTGCACTCCAAACATCAGGCAGCTGTAGGGCAGGCTGTTCTAAAAACACTTTTCCAAACTGCTGCAGCTGGCACGGGCGGCCGCCGTTAATGGAGGGACTGCTATGTATTCTATGCACAGATATGAATTCAGCAGCCCACATGCCTCGAACCGAATATGCTACTTACCAGTATGCATCTGTTCTTGGCATGTAGGGCTGCTGACATTCATATCGCCCGCCCTCCTCCCCGGCGCCTGTAGCGGCTGCAGCATTCACACATTTCTAGCATGGTCCTCATTCAATTAGTTTCACTCCATCTTGGCCACAATGGCTAAAAACAATCTGAGGATGGAGTCGATGCCCATGCGCACTGTAGACCAGGGGAGGAGCCACCTATCTCGTGATACTTCGAAGACTCTTCCAGGACAACAATGTGCGATCATCCGGACCCAACACTAGGCGGCGATCTATGCACAGATATGAATGTCAGCAGCCCTGCATGCCAAGAACAGATGCATACTGGTAAGTAGCATATTCGATCTAACTGGTGATGAAATGGGTTTAATTAAACCTGTGGACCCAGAAAAAATTAATGTGATGCAGGGAATAGATTTTCCAAACATTTCCCAGTACAAAATGAAACCTGAAACAATCCAAGGTGGAAATTCCTGTAATTGAAAAATTCATTAAGCAAGGAGTTTTGAGGGAAATTGAGAGCAGCCCATGTAATTCACCGATTATGGGTATTAAAAAGCCAAACGGAACGTACAGAATAGTTCTGGACCTGAGAAAGGTTAATAAAATAGTTGTTCCTTGCTGTCCAGTCGTACCAAATCCAGCGGTAATTCTATATCAGATTCCGCATGATGCAGAATGGTACACAGTCATAGACCTGTGTAATGCCTTCTTTACAGTTCCATTGCATCCAGATAGTCAGCAATTTTTTGCATTTCGGCTCCAGGATCGCATCTTAGCATGGTGTCGTATCCCTCAAGGTTATATTGAGAGTCCATCTATCTTTAATCAGTTATTGAAAAAATCCCTGGAAGATTTAAAATGACCTGGAGAGTCAACATTAGTCCAGTATATTGATGATCTCCTAATTGCAGGAAAAACAAGAGAAAATTGTGTGACTGACACCGTTACACTTCTGAATCGCTTGGCAGATGAAGGGCATAAAGTGTCATCTGCAAAACTACAGTTTTGCAAACCAGAGGTTAAATACCTTGGTCACAGAATTGCAAAGGGAATTAGACAGGTGACAATTGAGAGAATAAAAATGATTCGAGCAATACAACCACCAACAACTCAGACAGATCAGGATGTTTCTAGGAATGGTTGGTTATTGTCGCCAATGGATTTGTGGGTTTTCAGTAATTGCAAAACCTTTACAAAGATTAACAAAGGCAGACATTAAGGACCCGATTGTTTTGACAAAAACAGAATTGGAGGCTTTTGAAAAGCTAAAGAAAAGTCTCTGTGAAGCACCAGCATTGGGTATGCCGGACTAGGATGAGGAATTTGAGTTGTACTGCAGTGAAAGGGAAGGTTGTGCTTTGTCAGTTCTATATCAGAAACATGGAAAAATGCGAGAAAACCCATAGCTTACTTTTCAGCTGTTCTTGATCCTGTTTCCAAAGCATTGCCAGGTTGCTTAAAAGCAGTGGCTGCAACAAGTGTAAGCCTTGAGCAAAGTGAAGGAATCATAATGGGATTCCCTGTAAAAGTATATGTACCTCATTCAGTTGAAACACTTCTTACCAGAAGTAAAACGCAGCACCTGTCAAGCAACAGATTGACAAAATATGAGAAAGTTATTCTGGGATCAGATAATGTATCTATTGCGAGATGTCTTAATCCAGCTACACTTTTACCAGATAATGTGGCTTCTGACAATGATGATGATGATGATGTGGATCATGAATGTTTGGATGTTTTAGAATACTGTACCAAACCTAGAAAAGACATTAAAGACGTGCCTTTACCAGAGTCAGACATTGTTTACTTTGTTGATGGCTCTTGTTTGAGAACAGATGAGGGCATTCTGAGAGCAGCATATTCAGTCTGTAAAGTTTGTGAGTTGAGGGTTCAACTCTTGAAGGAATTCGTTCAGTACAAGTAGCAGAATTAGTTGCTTTAATTCGTGCCTGTGAAAAAGCTGCAGGGAAAAAAGTTACCATATTGACTGATAGTCAGTATGGATATGGCGTAGTCCATGATTATGGTCAGCTCTGGTCTCGGAGAGGTTATTTAACCTCTGCAGGAACTCCAATCAGGAATGTAAAATTAATTAAAAGACTGATCGATGGCATTCAGTTACCAGAAAAAATAGCTGTGGTTAAATGCGGTGCTCATAAAAAAGGTCAAGATTACATTACTAAAGGACAATGAGCATATAATTAACTCTCTCATGCTAATGTCTGTGGTAGAAACATGGCAGCTTCAATGGGCAGCCTTTTTTAGGGTTTGGTCGGGGCAGACCTCGGGGCAGAAGGAGAGGGAACACACAGCCCCAAGTTCACTTTAGCCCCCCATCAACGTCCACGGAAGGGAGGACACTGAGGAGCAACTCGTCCAAGAGCAAGGAGGCCGGACAGAGCAGTGCAGCCCCAGTATAGTCATGAACCTGAGCAGACATATCCTTACTCCAACAGAGGAGGAAGCCCTGAATAAAGGACTAGGCTTTGTGCCCACTCATCATAATGATGAGTTTGAGACCCGTTTGGAAGTAGCAAGATTTCTGAGGAAGATCAGACTACACTTCTTTTTCGCTGGTAAAGAAACCTCTGTACAGAATGAGGATGATGTCAATACTGGACTGAGATGTAAATCCACCTTTACTCCACCTACTCATCTTATGCCACCCCAAGTCCTAGCCTATGAACAGGCATTGGAGAAAGAGATGGATGACCTCTTCAGTACTAAACACAAAACTTTCCAGAATATGCCAAAATCACATCATTTGGCACTAAAATCTCTTACTGACAATAAGGACTTAACAATAAAGCCAGCCGACAAGGGCGGTTCGATAGTGATTCTGGATACTGAGGTCTATCGAGCTGAGTGCCTCAGACAACTTAACATGAGACATGCCTACTCCCCTGTGAACCACGACCCTACGGATGAATTGAAACAGACTATTAAAACAATGGTTGAAGAAGCTTCTTCGGAGGGATGGATCACACCTGCTGAAGCCATGTACCTCTGCACGTTACACCCCAAGATGCCTTACTTCTATACCTTACCCAAGGTTCACAAAGAGCAACGACCGCCTCCAGGACGCCCGATCATCTCGGGGATAGGATCAGTCCTGGAACCCCTCTCCACCTTTTGTGGATCACTTTTTAAGACCGATGGTGCAGGAGATGCCCACTTATCTCAAAGACACCACTGATTTGTTAAGATTGCTACCCAACATCGAATTTGATATAGCCAGTGACCTCCTAGTCTCATTTGACGTAGAGGCACTCTACACCTCCATCCCCCAGGATGAGACATTGGACGTTGTGCACCAACTTCTGGAGTCCAGGGAACTAAACAGCATTACTCCCGTCCAATTTATAATGGCCTGTGCCACTCTGGCCATGAAACAACTTTTTTCAATTCGAAGAACAGGTGTACCTTCAAACATCAGGTACCAGCATGGGGAGCGTTTACGCCCCCAGCTTAGCGAATCTTTATGTTCACTTGTTCGAACAAGATCATGTATTAAACAATGTGAATCTATTCATCGATAACCTGAAGACCTGGAAAAGGTATATCGATGACGTCTTTGTGTGGAGAGGGTCGAGTGATAGTTGCCTAGAATTCTTGGGTTGGTTGAACACAAGAAATAACCATCTGAAGTTCACCATCGAAATCGGTCAGCAGCAATTAGCTTTCCTCGATCTACTGATTACTGCTGGTCCAGAGGGCCTACAATCGGAGCTCTACAGGAAGCCCACAGCAAGGAATTCATTGCTGTTATTTGACAGCAACCACCCGAGAGCACTAAAGGAGAGTTTACCCTTCAGCCAATTCTTGCGGGTTCAAAGGAATTGTTCTACGAAAACAGCTTTTAAGAAACACTCCAAGGATTTGAGCATGCAATTGGTGGATCGTAAATATCCTCCCAGACTTGTCCACAGGTCCATGAAAAGGGCAATGAATAACAATCGTGAAGCCCTGCTGGAACCAAGATCTCCGAAACCGGACTTAGATCGCCTCACCTTTGTCCAGACCTTTGGAAGCCTCTCCAACAGTATCCAGAGGAGTGTCAGAAAACACTGGCCAATATTAAACTCTGGACACCTAACTCTTCCCCGCCCCTTGGTTTCATTCAAGAGGGGCCCAAACCTAAGGGACAGATTGGTGCATACTAGGCCTCGTGAAGATCCGCCTAGAGCGGTAGGCTCCCTGTGGAATCTCCCTCCTGTCCAGGGACACCACCCGTGTGGCAACTGCCAGGTCTGTGCGCAAACAACGAAGTCATTGGAGATTGACATTGGCACTGCAAGACCATGGAAGCAATTAAAATTCACCAATTGCAATAGTGACCATGTGATCTACCTCATTACCTGCCCCTGTGACTACAAATATGTGGGCATGACCACACGAAAGGTCCGCATACGGATATCTGAGCACAAGAGTACCATCAGGTGTGCCAGACAAGCCACTAGATTAACTGCCCATTTCCTAGAGGCAAAACACCTAGCCTCTGAATTCCAATGGATGGTTTTGGAGCAACCTTTTATCCCAAAACACACAGCAGATGTGACTAAGTACCTGCTGATGAAAGAACAAAGATGGGTACTCAAATTGAAGACTCACAAAGATGGGCTGAATGCTGATATCCCCTGGTCTACTTTTTGATTCAACCATAGAGAACAGCAGGGTCTTAAAACATTTTGTCTGTCTATACACTCTCCCTTGTTTTGACATTTACATACTGGTCAAATGGGATATACCTGTGATAATTAATCCTTTTTTCCAACATCTGGCCCTAGAGATCACCAGGGTATAACTACATGTTCTTGCTTGGACACCCGCCCTTCCCTTGACATTCTACACACTGGCTAGAGAGACAACACCCTTCATAACTGCATGTGGGTCTGTTGCCCCTATGTTTTAAGCTGCTCTCTTATACTTATTATTTGTAACTCATTACAACCCGACTGTGTTGAAACAATTTTTTGAGTGGGGTGTCAGTTTTCCCAGGACTTGGAGCTCTTTTAACCAGGCTCCGCTATTGCCATGCCACGATTGACAACAGCGGATTTAGCTTCTTGGCCCATAAGACAATTCTACCTTGCTCATGTCTCCTGGTGTCACTGATCTGAAGCGCTACGCTTTTTCCATCTATAGCGATTTAGGACCGGAGTTTGTCTACCTTTCCCTGGCTTTTTACTCCCACGGCACCTCGCTCACGAAATGTTCATAGTTAATCTATTTGTTTTGATCCCCGTCTCCATGACGACGTAGTGATCGATTGACCAATGACCTCTCTCGGTATTTGGTCTAACAGCCAATCAGGACGCAGGTGTGTTCCATTTTGAACCAATGACGTTCGGCGGTGACGCGCCCCACGTGACTGTTCGTCCAATGGGAGCGCGGCTTATTAACAGCCTCACTCCTACCTTCCGGTACCTCCCCAGCCGGCCAGGACGCCGGCCCTGGAGTACCGACGGACAGGTAGGAGAGGTCCTGCCCTTAACGCTGCGCTTTTTCCAACAGTAGGTTACTCTCCCCAGCAACAGGACTCTGACTGCGCTACTGCAGGGCACGTTTATTTGAATATACTAATACTACGCATTATCGGTATTAGGTAGTGCAGTGTCTTTGTATGTACATGCTTTTGCTGACATGAGATTTACGCTGCACGTTTCCAATCGAAAGTCCCTGATTTCTGAAAGAGGGTTCTCTGCTCCGCTACTGCGTGGCATGCTCAGTTCAATACACTAAGACCATTTATTATTGGCTATTTGTAATAGGAGGTGTGGTGATTCTGTATGTGCTCACTGTGTGTGACATGTGATTGACATGTTTTCTAGAGCGGTGCTTCATCTTCCCCAGAGCCGCTGCCAGGTGGGGTGAGGCCAGTCTACCTTACAGATCGAGGTAAGCACTGAAAGACATTTGGCTTATGAATTTTCTTTCCAAATGAATTAACATCAGGTTATACTCATTTTGAGTATCTGCATATCAATACTCTGAGTGTGATATTTTGTCTGATTTACATGAAATGGACTTTCTTTACAGCCCACTGGATAATGATAGCTACACTTAACCTTCTTCTCTTCTCCTAGTGATCAACACAGACTGTAAGGGCACCCGGAGCATTCAGGTGACCATATGCACTTGTTCTTGCCTTCCTGGTGTCACCCTTCACTTCACTTAATCCACATGGTGCAGTAGTTTTATTTGTATTTTGGTCCTGATGAATGCAAGGACGCAATAGTCCCTTGATTGCAGAAACTAGTCGACCACTTCTACCTCAGGCGGTCTACATAATCAGACAGCCCTAGGTTGCACTTATTTTTAATATTGGTATGTTAGGCACACAGAGAATAAATTTTGTAGAGTGCTCTTTCTGAACCAATTTTAATACACCCCTTTCTTGGTTTTTTTCACTTCCGCACCCTTTCCAACACTGCACACCCCAGTCCCATGTTTTTAGCCCCTCATAACATCGAGAGGCACACCACACTGTCATTGCCTATACCTGTCGAGGAACCCCCTTACCACCGGGTTGACCTCTGAGTGTGGCACCGATCTTCTCAGACGGGTGGTATGGATAAAATCCCAAATGATGAAGGGCGGATCCGTTTGGTGACTGATGGGTATTTTCCTCATCCTGTTGAGAGCCTTCTGTGACGCATCTCTTTAGAGGTCAGGGATAGGTTGGCTTTTCTTTTCCTCTGGGCACATTTCTTGAGACCCTCTGGTACCGTTGTTGTTTATAGGCTTCTTTGGGGATTGTGTCCAGAGCTTGGTCTTTAAACTTCCCCCAGGTCCCCTCCTACCATAGTGTTTTTGTCACTTGGGAAGAGACACAATGATCAGACAGTTCAGGGAGACTTGGTATAATCCCAAATTTAGGGTTATTGCAGAGTTGCTTTGCCAACATTGTTTGATCTGCCAGCAAATCAATCCAAACAGAAAAACAGTTGTAACCATGGGAACCATAGGTCGGGAGGGTGGTCCTTTTACCAGGTTACAGATGGATTTCATGGACATGCCACAACACAATAAGCTCAGGTATGTGCTTGTGATTGTCTGTTTGTTTTCAAGATGGGTAGAAGCGTTCCCAACTCGTCATAATGATTCAATCAGTGTGGCAAAATTGCTTTTGAGGGAGATCATACCTAGATATGGTTTTCCAGTAACTATTGAAAGTGATCGTGGTACACATTTTGAAAACAGATTGATTGAAATAATTTGTGAAGCATTTGAGATTAAACAAAAGCTACATTGTGCTTACAGACCAGAAGCATCAGGTGTCGTTGAGCAAATCAATGGCACAATCAAAAACAGAATTTCAAAAATGTGTTTAGCTACAGGAATTAAATGGACTGATGCGCTCCACTTGTTTTGATGTCTTTGAGAAGTACTCCAGATAAGAAAACAGGTCTTAGCCCTCATGACATTATCATGGGAAGAGTAATGAGACGGGCTTCTATTCCAGTGGGAAAGTTGTTAGCAATAAATGACAGTGCAATCTTAGACTATTGTAAGCAGCTCTCTGATGTAGTAACTTCTGAATTCCATCGTGTGGGAACAGATGTGATTTCAAAAGAAAAGGAGCAGGCTCATGATCTTTTGCCAGGAGATTGGGTCAGAACAAAAGTTAATCGGAGGAGGAACTGTTTGGTACCCATGTGTCAGAAAGCAAGGCAAGTGATTTTAGTCACAACAAATGCTGTCAAATGCAGAGGTCTGAAGAGGTGGGTGCATGCAAGTCATACCCTTTGTGTACCTGCACCTGAAAACCCTGACGAAGACAGTGACGAGACTACAGCAGATTCGGATTCAGAAGAAGAAGAACCTGAAAATCCAGATTCTGAAGATTGACAGGGAAGTCGACATCTGGAAAACTCAGAACCGAATCAAGCATCAAATGAAAAAGATCTAGACGTTGTTGTTGATTCAGAGAATGATGAAGATGTTCTAGAAAAGAAAATTGAAAAAGAAACTGTGTTAGAGATTCAAGATCAGGAGAGTATTGAAAAGCAGATTGGAAGCTCTGAAAGCAGGAACGGGAAGTCTGGAACTGGGAAGTTAGAAGTAATTTCGGAAGAAGAAGGCGAATTGCCAAGTACCAGCTACAGAGACGTTGTTCCTAACGGAGTGAAGCTGCCAAGTAAAGAAGTTCCTAGATACAGTATAGAAATCTCTGAAACTGATTCGGATGACAGTGATGAAGAATCTGAAATAAGAAAATTCAGGAAAAGAGCTTGGAAAGCTGAGTGTAATGAAATTGAGCCTAAGAAGAAAATCTTGAGAAAAGGTGATGTTTGGCCAAAAGAAGACTTGAAATTCAAATTAGTTAACAGATCGAAAGAACAGTTCAACAACATTTCTAGTCAAAAGGGTGAATCAGAGAAAAAAGGACAAGTTGGAAAGAAAATTGAAGTTATTAGCAGGAAAAGCAAAAGGCCATTAAAACCAAATCAGAAGTACAAGTCTCCAGAGTGGGCCTACATAATTATCCCACCAGTAGTTGAGGTTAGCAGTAGTAGTCAAGAAGATTTGGAAGAGAATATTGACAATGATTGAGGTTTAGTTACTTTTAGGTTGAGGTTTGCTTTTGGCATAAGGCTGAAGAAATTGTGTTAAGTGGCACAAGGTCAAAGAAATTGTGTTAGAAGGTTACTAAAAAAAATTAAAAGGGGATGGTGTGTGTGTTACATACTAATTTAGTAAAATTACAAGTTTTAAATTTTTGTTTAGTTTAAGTTGAGTAAAGATGCCTAATGCTAATAATTCTAGGTGTGCAATCCTTAGAAGATGTTGTAAAATGTCTTCTATTTGTGTAATTTTAATCATTCTAGTTTGGTTAGTTTTAGCAGTCATTTTCCCTTTTGGCATTAATAGGGAGGATTATAAGATTAATATGACAAGCAAAGCTGAATCAAAACAAGCTGATCATGATGTTGCAGGAAAAACTAACAGAATCATTGAGCATAAACCAGATATCCATCAGGACAGATCTGTTGGAGATTTTTCTACTAATTCATTTTCCAGACTCTTATCGGAGTATGTTAGAGTCATGGATGTTAAGGATTGCTATGCGTGTGTTAAGCTTCCTACTTCAGTTTCTGAAGGGGTCAAGTATAATATGCTTCCCCTTACTTATGGAATAACATGCAGTGTTATATCAAGCTTGTTCTATCAAACTGGTCGTCTGGAATACTATTATTCAGATTTTGATGAGATTTTTGCTAACCTGAAAATTGTGCATAGTCTTAACAAAGTTAAGCCTGCTAAGCAGATGAGGGAATTCTTCCTGGTAACAAATGAACTTACTTATGAGTACGCTTACAAGAATAATTTAACTTGCAAAATGAGGGATGAAGAAAGATCTGTCCTTGATCAGGTTGAGGAGAGGTGAGCAATTTATAAGAGGAATGAAATGCTGAAACAAACTAAATCCAAGTTTTGGCAAATCGAGGACGAGAGATTTAATGGCGAAAATAGATTTGCTGCTATTCACATAGATGAGCCAGTTAGTGGAAAGCTTTGCATTACAAGAGATAACACGCTTACGACAATTATTTTGTCGGTGCTAGCCAGTGTGAGGACACCTACCGAATTGTAGGGGGATGGGGATTTAAAGGTGGTAAAGACCCAATTTTCCCAGGAATTTATTTTGTTTGTGGAAACAAAGCATATTTCAGTCTTCCTGACCATTGGTATGGCACATGTTACCTTGGTCTTGTCTTTCCTAAAATGTTCCATGTTGACAGAAATGGAGAAGGATCATTTGAAATTGGCAAACACCTGAATAGATTCAAAAGAGAAAGTTTTTCAGAAATCATGGGAGATATATTTGGCGCAATAATTCCTATGGTGGGAATTACCCTGAATGCAATTAAAATCGGAAAGGTTTCCACAATTGTTGACAGGTTGTCCACTGATACTGCAGGTGGTTTCCAGTTGGTCAATACAGAGATCATTGCTACCAGAAGCATGGTTATGCAAATCCAGCTTGCTTTAGACATTCTCCTAGCAAAAGAGGGACGAGTCTGGGATTTTGCATGTTCAGCATTGCTGCACATATATCCCAGATAATAGTCAGAACATTGAATTATTAATCAAAAATATTACAGAAATTCACTCAGAAGTAGACCCCATGGAAAGTGACAGTTTTTCTGAACGTTTGGCAAAAAGGTTTGGGGCAATCAATGAGTGGTTTGCGGATATTGGCAGTTCAATCATTGGCAAAGTGCTTTACCCTGTAATAGTCATTGTTATAGTGACACTTTTGTTAAAAATCAGTTGCATGATTCACAAGAGAAAGAATCATGTGAGGGAGAAAAAGAGGATTTATAAACTCAGAAAAGCTCAGGAGAAGGAGATAGAAATGGATGAGTTCCGCAGGGCTCAATATGAAAGTTCCAAACAGACTGATGAAACAGGAGTTTAGATTTACTAATACAGAGAGAGATCATTATATGACATTACTAAAAAGTAAAATTTAGTATAAATTTTTGGGTTTATTTGGTGATTTTTAAATCGCCAGATGAGGGAGTTGATGGAGCGGACTTTCAGAATTTATTCTGAATAAAAGTATGCAGCAATGAAACGCCCATAATATTAATTTACTAATGAGTGTTGCGTGATTTGCACGTTTGTACTGACTCAACCTAGAATAATGTGCACCTACATAAACACGCGGGTTTAATCATTTGTGCTCTTGTCATGTTCGTCATTCTGCTTTAAATAATACATTTACTTTGTCTCTCGTTTTGTTGTATATTAACCGCGGCTGTTTTAAATAATAGCATGTGCATTCTTTAAAATGTGCTTTTGTTTATGTTATGTCGTCTCATGTGTTTGTGTTTTGTTTATTCTTTTGTATGCAAAACTAGGTAATATAGACTAATGGGTTAATATTAGTAAAGGGGGTGGGTAACAGAATAATTATCATTTCTTGAATTAATTATGTTTTGTGTTTCCTTGCATACTAGACTCACGCTAAAAGAGGCCTCTGGCCTTTTCTAAAATGGATGCCCGGAGCTCTGTCAAAAGTGGGCCTTGCACAGCAACGTTTGAATGTGGAAATGTTTTTCTACAATTATTCTTTGAAAGAGGCTCGTAAGCGAGGTCGTGTGGAAGCTGAGGACATTTGATTCAGCTTCTATCGCCAAGGACAGGATATTCAGCGGCGGAAATGCTTGGACGGAGGAAATAATTTGTTTAATGTTGCAACCTCTCGGGAAGCCTGTGACACGTATAAACTGTGAACAATGCCGCTCTTGAAGGAACGTGACTCTTGCTATGCGAGAGTCGTATGACTTCATCGGATGATGTCCTGGACCAATCGTATTATGTCTTGCTCGAATATTTGTATTCTTTTAGTTAGTTTTTGATAGGGAAAAAGTATAAAAATTGTCCCCTTGTTAAGAGCACTGTTCGTTCGTTCCTGTGCTCCAGAAATGCTGCCGGACATTCGTTTCACGTAAGATCCATTGAGACTTACTTTTTCCCATTAGGTTTTCTATAGCTAAGTTAGGGAAAATGGGCTTTGGAGAAATAATCTAAATGTTTGAGCATTTTCTATTTTATTATGTTTTTGATTAATTAGGTCATAAGATTCAGTAGGTCAATTCATGTCTCAGTCATTTATGGGCCTAGTGATAAATTTATGAATTATGGTGAGTATCGTAGTGTAGAGATGTATATTTGAGACAGAATTTCTCTTGGCCCGCTGGATCAAGGCCTACCAAAGCCGCTGCAAAGGAAGGACCCACCCCTTCGTGATGTCATTGCTGGGGCACCCCTGACATCACGATGGGGCAACGATTCTTGGCAGAGCGCTGGGGAGCTCCCAAAAGGGAATCCTCAGAGGTGGCATGTGCGGCTGGGATTGCAGCCTCAAGGCAGAGGGAGAGCGTTACTCAAACTTTAGTGCTCCCTCCCTGTGCTCGGTTTATTTTATTTATTTAATGCAATTTCTTTGAGCTCTGCCTCTACGCAAAGGTGTCTGAGCGGTTCACAATAGGACATTTACGTTTCATGAAGGAAGTTACATACCCTTTGAACGGGGCAGGTTGTTTAAAAGCCCTGGTTGCCAAATGTAACGCTGTATAATAAAACAATGTAATTTTCTGCAAGATTTAATGTCAGTAATTTCCATTTAAAACCGAATAACGCACTGGGGGTGTTGTTACGGCAGCTCCCAGCACTGTGGTTATGATTCCAAAGTGAAAATACAATCAATGTTAAAACACACACCTGTTGTATTATGTTATTTAATTGTAGTGTTGAGCCTGAAGGGGGTATTTAAGTACTCTTTGAAATAGTGTGTTGTTCTAGAAAGTACAATCTGAACTTGTACAGGGTGTGTTTTTGAAAACAGAAGGTGTCCAGTCCCATATCTCTGCAATTTCCAGACAAAAAAATACATAAATACATGTCCAATTAACTTCTGTGATTAATACTCTTTCTGGAGAGGGATATGTGATTTTGTCTAGCGGTTGCTTTGAGAGTGAATCAATTACCAAAGCAGTTTTAATGTGTGTGCTGCAAAGAATGTGTATCATGTAGACTACAAAGTGCATTTAGTGTAAAGTAAGCAGATTTCCTTTTGTTACTAGCAGTTTATATGTTAAAACCACAGCTATAGAACTGTAGTTATTAAATGTCTGCAAATAGCATCTTAGCCCTGCATACTATATGATATGTGCATAGATTAATACCGTACAGGCTGTGTGGTTTGTGCGTAGGAATCAGTGGTTCTAGTTAAAAAAGTCAACATAAATGCCCTGGGTATTGTTGTCAATTTTGAATTTGTTTTCCCAAACTTTAACTAGGATGTTTAGCTGTGGGGCAGACAGGTTGTGCATACAGTTTTTACAACTCTGACAGATGTAACATGTACCTAGATGGTGTTTTACGCAAACTCTATGTAAGGATGCATGGCTCTATGTAATATGTATTTTTGCTTTCTAAGTAATATATAGTAATGCCTTGTTTATGAGGTGTAGTTTTAAAACAGCCGTTTTTTTATCTGACTCCAAACACAGGACATCCCGGAAATAACCGTCACAGACGCAGAAATGATCACCATGCAGTCAGGCATATGTTTTTAGAGTTGTATAGTTCTGAGTAGTTTTTTGTACACTGTTGTCTTAGAAGCTCTGCTTTTCTAATGGTATTCTCATTGATGTATGATTTTATAGATTATGATGCCGATCTACAACTAGATCTTGACGATCTAGAGCAGTACCTGGTGGCTCAAAGCACGCCGCTGAGTGTGCAGGATAACGCATCAAAAATCAAAAATCAAAAATGGCATGCTTCTTTAAACTGTCTAAGACTTATGCTTTGTTAGACCAAAAAAACACAGTGACGAAATTTGGGAGGGCACCTCAGAAGGGACTGCTAAGACCGTGTTTGTACCGCATATGCATCTTTGCAGGGCCCACGGAGGCATGCACGGACGGCGCAGTTGTGCAAGAGGCTGCACAGCGAACAAAAGAAAGGCCGTTGAAAAGGAAATCTTCGACATCTAAAGAGGGACATGTCACAAAGAAAGGAGCTGGGAAAAGCATGGTCCCGTAAAAAACAAAAGTGGGCTTTTAATAAGTAAACTAAAGAAAGCCAGAATATGAGCTACATGGTGGCTTAAAAGACCCCCAGAGCCCTTGCTAAACCAAAATCCCCCAAATGATACAGCAGCAAACTCCCCATAGAGTCAGATTCCTCAAGATGAGGATTCAGAGGCCGTGTTTTTAGAGCGCATTAGAAGCTACTGTCTGACTGTAGAGCGATTTAACGCTACAGAACACTACAAGGAGTTTAGGTTTATTAACCTTCACCAGATAAGGTCCTCCACTCATGGGGTTTTCGCCAAACATCAGGCAGTGCAAACACGAATAGAAAGGTTGTTACGCAATGTGGGTCCTAATGATGTTTTCCAATTATTTATTTATTTATTTATTTTAGAAGTTTTCTATAGCGCTGGCCAGACCCGAGGGTATCGGAGCGCTTTACAGTGGAAGAGGGTACAACAGGAATAACACAATAAAGCACAAAAAGTCATAGAAGAATAACTATTAAAAATTGTCTGGTGCCTGAGGGGCGGCTTTGAGGTAGCGACTTAGAGGTATTCAGGGTTTCAGGATGTGCTTGAGTTCGGGAATGCACGGTTAAGGTAGAGGGTTTTCAGTCGAGTTTTGAATTCAGGGAAGGAAGGGATAGTTCTGATGTCCACAGGGATGGAGTTCCAGATTTTTGGAGCGTTGCCTGCAAAGGAGCGGGCTGCAGTTTCATGTTTCCGAGTTTTCAGTGAGATGAGTAGGAGGGATTTAGAGCTTCTGAGAGTTCTGGTTTGACCAGCTTTCTTGAGCTTAGAGGCTAAGTATTCTGGTTTCCCTGTGTGTAAGGCTTTGTGTGTCAGGCAGGCCGTTCTGAAACTCGCGCGCATTTCCATTGGTAACCATTTTAGATCTCTGAGAGCGGGAGATATGTGGTCGAATTTCTTTGTACCTGAGACCATTCTGGCAGCTTCATTGAGGGTCGTTTTGAGTGGCGCTGGGTGGGATAGAGCTGTTCCTGAGAGGGCTGCGATCCCGTAGTCCAGTCTGGATAGCACCAGAGATTGGGTGGCTTGTTTGAGATCTTTCTGCGGAATGTGTGGTTTGATTTTGTTGAGGAGTTTCAGATTGAGGAAGGCGTTCTTAGCGGAGTTCTTGATGTGGTTCGTCATAGATAGTTTGTGGTCGAGGGTGGTTCCCAGTGATTTAACTGATTTAGCTAAGATGAGATTACTGTTCAGGGCATCAATCGCTTTTACCCATTCAATGGTTTGCGTGTTGTCTTCCTTGTTCGAGATTAGGAGGATCTCGGTTTTTCCTTGGTTAAGTTGGTTTGTTGTTAGCCAGTCTTGGACTTCTTTGAGAGTGTTGTTGAGCCTTAAAATGTCATTGTAGGAGGAAGTTTCAATTTAGATCTGTGTGTCGTCTGCATATAGGTGGAAAGGGATGTTGGCTTTTTTCAGTATGGTGGTGAGGGGTACCATATATATGTTGAACAGTTGCGGAGAGAGAACAGATCCTTGGGGAACCCCTTTGGTCACGGGGAGAGGGTCGATGTGAAGGATTTGATTTTAACTCGTTGGAACCAATTCTGAAAGAAGGAGGAGAACCATTGAAGGACCACATCGTCCGCACCTACTCGTTATTTGAGGGACTTGATGAACAGCTTGTGGTCAACCGTGTCAAAGGCCGCCGACAGGTTAAGCAGGATGAGTAGGCAGCAGTGGTCTGAGTCCATTGAGTTGCGTATGTCATCCATTATGTTCAGGATTGCGGTTTCGGTGCAGTAGCCTTTTCTGAAGCCTGATTGGTTATGGTCTAGGAGATTGATGTTATCTAGCCGGTTGTTTAGTCGACGTAACACGCATTTTTCTAGGGTTTTGGCTAGAAAGGGCAGACTGGAGACTGGTCTATAATTGTTCAGGTCGTTAGCGTCAATGCCTGGTTTCTTCAGAAGAGGTGTAACCTGGCCGATTTTGAGGCATTCAGGAACGATGCCAGTTTTTAAGGAGCTGTTGATGATTTCACACCAGAGTGGAGCAAGGGTGAGCTTCAGGTCTTTGGCCATTTGGGAGGGGATGGGATCTAGGTTGTGCGATGAGGGTTTAGAGGATGAGATTAGATTGAGGATCTCGGCTTCGTGGATGTGGTCGAAGGAAGTCCAAGCGAATGCAGCAGGGTTGCTAGAGGTGGTTTCCGTTGTTATTAGGTCGTTATTGTTATGCTGATTATGCTTCCAGGGGCAGTGTTTTGACAGTCCTTTGTTTACCAAACGAAGGTCCCTCGATGAGTTTGACGCCGTTGAATTTTTAGAAAACCTCTTGAGGCTTTTACCGAGTAAGGCTGAACTAGTCGCCTATGGCACTTTCAGAGCACAGGTGGGGAAAGACCACAGTTGCTCCCGAGCGACAGGAGAAGATCCCAAGATCTCTGCATGATGAGGGCCTTAGGCCTCCCCACTGTAGACCACCAATCCATGTGGGCTGTGTGGGACCAGGACACCCTTACAATGAAAGAATACACTTGTCAGCTGAGCAGCACTCCATAATCCTCCATGAAGGGGCTGAAATGTACCTAATGGCTTTAGTTGTGACTTAAGGAGGGGCAGGTTACCACCACCAACTGTGACTTATTATTTAGGGGGCTGCAAGGTTTAGCAGCCCCAAGACAGTCTTCGTTAAAAAAAAATCACCCTAAGTCTCAGAGCATATTGAGTTCATGACCTCCGTAAAGCCTTATGTTTTTAAATCACTGAGCTGGAGCTTTTGCTTTTATCTCTGGAGTGCAGGGGCCCCTAGTGGTTGGCCCTATGGCTGCATTCTGAAGTGTGTTGACAGTAAAACAGAGACTGTGACAGCATGTTTGTGGTTGTTTTGAACACATGCTTTATTGAGAATATTCATGATGGACATTACAATGCTTATACTTGGATAATACTTCCATTTGAGTCTGGTTATTGTCCTCATTAGTTTTAATGGTGACCCTCTGGAGAATCATAATGTGGTTATTGTTATTAATGTGGTGACACACTGATAAAGCCAATAAGCCTGATATATATGTGCGTGTGGTGACCCTTGAAAAAGCTAGTGGGCCTTCCTTATTTAAAATGATACCCCCTTGTAATGAGGTGTTGCTTCTGTTGTAGGTGGGCGGCATTACGAATATGGAGGTTAGGACCCAAGTGGAGTGCATTATGTTGTGAGGGTGTCACAAAGGTATTTTCATCAACCTGATTTATAGAATTGTCATTTAATGTGTAGTATTTAGTAGCGTATCTGTTTTTTAATATTTTATTTAAAGAAAAAGCGTTGACTCTAATAATTTGAGTGTTGTTGCATGCCAGTGAAATGGTATTGCTAGCCTACACCCCTTCTCCTGTGTAGGTCATGGACTGCTCTGCTTCATTACCTTGGGAGAGTCAAGTACTTGGTCTCAGCAAAAAGATAATTGCATGCTTATTACTTGCTCAGGACTCTTAGCCTCCACAAATAATAACCAACTTTTTTACACCCAGACACTTCATGACCTCTTCATACAGCTACCCATGATGTGCCATTTGAAGGAGAAAGTCTACTACGGGAAGTCTATTGTCTTGTCATCAGTGGCCTCCTGGAAGCCCAGTTGAATTTACAAGAGGGTTATTGTCCTGCTGCCGTGTGATTTTTATTTTGATGTTCAACAAAAACGTCCCTGGTTGCTTTTGTGAGTATGCATCATGCCCCTAGATAAATTTATTTGAATGTAAATGTATTTGAGCTTATATAGCGCACAGCTACCCACAGTGGGTGTCCGGCGCTTGCTTAGGGAACCCGTCCTGGTATTCCCCTGTGAGATAGCCTGTGAGATAGCCCCGGCAGGGTATCCACAAGGTGAAAGACAGGCATCCCGGCGCGAGGGGCCGTTGTGGAGATTAAGCAAGCTATTGCCCAGAGTCGCAGAGTGTGAACCCGTCCACAAGGTGAAAGACAGGCATCCCGGCGCGAGGGGCCGTTGTGGAGATTAAGCAAGCTATTGCCCAGAGTCGCAGAGTGTGAACCCGTGAGTCGAGAAGGCACCGGAGCGCGAATTATCGAGTCCGTGGAATTTTTAGCCCAAGACCCGCCGAGGCGGGGAATTGAACCCTGGTCCAGGGCCGATCTCAGCTTCCGGGTCTGCCGCCTCTAACTCCTGAGCCGTTATCTTACTTGGCCCTCAGTTCATGCTCTCGCTGTACGTTACTCATTGTTGCCTTTTAGCATCCTTATTCTCACTGCAATTGTGGATTGTATTAAATGTCTTTTATAGGTTTGATTTAGTAACAGAGGCCAGTCTCCTCCAGTTCATGGTAAAGCCTTAGGGCTGTCAGGCGATAGCGTTTAAATTTCATCTTTTTCTTTTCTCCTACAGCATTCATTTCCGAGGGCATCTGGTTAGATTTTTTGTACGCTGTTTTTCAAAGGGCTGCTTCTGTGTGGAGATGCTCATCGTCTGTTTGTACAGGACTGAATGGTAGTGCTTTTTTCAGTGTCAAAAAAGTGTGTGCTTCTAAAGTAGTTCCTTTAAGGGGGGCACGTTCAACAATTTTATTATGGTGTGGTATATCCAAGAGGAGAGTGCATGCGTGTTTCCTTCTCACCTGAATACTGCGTATGTGGTTTGACCTGGAAGTACTTTGACTCTGCTGATTTTCATGAGTGTCAAGGCCAAACTCCAAGGAGGTGTTGTGAGGATTGAACTTGGAAACAGTATGACACAGCTGTAGCAGCTTCACTACAGATGGGGGGGGGGAGGGGAGGTCTAGCAAGAGTTGTTAAAAGAACAGCTTTTTAATAACACTTTAAATATCTATGCACGATAATGGATGAAACAAAACGGCAGGAAAACACAGGTTGATAAACGCAAAATTAGCCCAATTCACAAAGCTATTTGCATTTTGTAATTTAAAAAAAAGTTTAATTTATAGCCATGTCAATAATAACATCCCAGAGTTTTACATTCTTGGAATTATTTTATTCTCCCCACACACCGCTTCACATATCAATACTTTAATGTATGACCTGCATGACTGTCGTCATTGTCCATGCATCAGCTTTTGCACTTTTTGTTTTTGTGCAAGTTTTTGGTAGTCCGCTTACTAGTTCACAAGTATGATTGTCCAGAATACAACATATAAGGATGGTAGGACATCCCGTCTCTCCCTGGGTGGACATAGCAAAGTGACTTGTGGTGAGTATTCTGGCTGCCCTTTTGGCTGTTAACATGGTGGTAACTGGGATGACGTATAGGAATGGGTTTCTGTAAAATATGATCGCAGAAGACCCCCTATGACTTTAGGGTGGCAACTGGCTGGTTGTAGTTTAGCGCATACTTCTGCTGTATCATTACAGGTGGCCAAGTCTTTAATCCGGTCTTTCAAATGTTGTGCACAGTCCTCTGTACTAATGAAAGCCAATAGGCTTGGCCAACAAGCGAGCTAAAGCTGTGAATTTCTTAACTGGTTCTGTTCTCACCCATCACCTGGTGGAGTAGTTTTTTTTTTTTACCACTTTGACATCTATGTGTCGGGTATAGGATACATCTGGTCCAAGTATTTGAAGAGCAATGCCTTGTGTCAGTAATTCAAAGACTGGGAGATGTTTCAGTGCAGCAGTGCTGCCAGGTCCTCCCGAGAACATGTTAAATTCAATTTACACTTGCACATGTCTTAATGTACGTGTGGAAACCGTCTTTAAAAGAACCACAATGCACATTGCATCCTTCAATCAAATTACTCATACGTAATATGACTTCCATATAGTTACTATTACAAATGAGTAAATCCATTGTGGAGAGTGCCTGCATGCACACACACCCCCAACACTTACTTTTCTGCCCGCTTCACCGGTGCATATACGTGCCAGCCGCCCCTGATATCTACCCTCCCATTGTTGTTTTCATCCCCCACCCCCTGTCACTGTTTTCAATTTCCCCACACCGTTGCTTTCAATTCACCTCCAAAAGTGACACAATTCACCTTCATCCTTCTGTCATTGCTTTTAAATCCCCAATACCCTCCTGTTGTTTCAGATCTCCCACATCCCCAGAAAAAACACACATTGGCAAACCTTTGGCAATGCTGTTATTTTTTTTATATTTTTGCAGCTTTATATAGTGCCAATTCACTACGAAGGTATTGGACCCCTTTCCTTGAGCACCAGTTACATCGGCTCTTCCAACTAAAAAGTGCTATGAAGCGCCCACCGCTTGCCGCTTTATGGCGCTTTTGTTTAATCACTGCCTTAATCACCCCAAACACCCTCGCTAGCCACCCCACCTGATTTCCGTTGACTATGCTTCTTTACTTAAATTCCAGCCATGCTGCGCTTGAGCAGCAGTCACTTCTTAGAATTACAGTCCAGCCACTCGCCCACAGCATGCTTTTGGCACAGTCAGTATTAGTAGTATATTTGCAGCTTTGTTTTACTATTGTCCTTTCTGTGGGTGATGCACGGCAGGTCTCAGCACAAAATGCGGTGCGGTGGATAGATTGTTGTGTGTTTATTGCTAGCAAATTATCTTTCTTACAAAACTGGTCATTGAAAACGTGAGAAGTCTGATTGCTACTAAAAGAATGCACTTCACTTCAAACTTCTCTACTCAGAAGTGTCCCAGTCTGGTCATGCTATATCACAGCTTTAACCTCCCTTCTCACAGTTTGTCTTCATTATGTCATGCAATACTGTCCCTAAAAAGATAGCACTGCTGTCACTTTCCTATGTGAGTTCGGTCACACGTGTCAGTTCTCCAGTGTGACGGCACTGCTGGCAATTAACTCATGTTACATAATTTACCTTAGTTTCCTTGTCCACATTTTCATGCCACTTAACAAGTGTTACATCACAGTTGTTGGTTTTCACGTGTGACATCGACATAGAAAACTTCAAAAGTACCACAACTGTTATTGTTCTTGGGTAATTCTTTTTTTTTTTTTTGGTCAACTTCGTCACTGTCATTTGCTTCCAGTGACATCACTCTATCTGTCCCCATATGTAATCGCATTAAGTCAATTGCCCCATGTGGTGTTGGCTCTTTTAGTTTTCGTTTGTGACATTAATCCAGATATGTCCTGATGTAACGTCACTGATGTCCGCTTCTATGCCTGATATTGCAATTTTTTTTAATTGCCTCTGATGACCTTACCATTGATTCTTGTTTTTCGCTGATAGCAACAAAATTCCTCTATATATTATTTTGTATCTCTGCTGCCTGTTTCCTTGTGTGATATCACAGATGTCAGATCGACCATATAACAGCACTGCTGGTAGTTCATTAATGTGGCATCATCACTTGCTCTTGGCTGCTTCACAAGATTAAGCATGAGCGGATTTTGCGGATTGGCAATCCGCGAATTTGCGGATTTGCAAACTCGCAATCCGCAAAATCCGCGAATTCCCGCGAATTTGCGGATTTTTTTTTTTTTTGTGTTCGCCCGTGTTTCTGCCAGTTCGCGAGGGTTTTTACAATTTCGCAATTTGCGAACTTACCTGTCGGGTCGCAAGTTTTGCGAACTTGTTGTTTCTACGTGTCCAACCTGTTTGGGACACTCTTCTTCATCACTGCCACTCTCTGTCACCACTGCCACTCTCTGACTACTCATGCCACCCTCTGGCCCACCCATGCCACCCTCTGTTTCATCACCACACCCTCTGGTTGTCCAGTGTACATTATTTTTGGCAAAGCAAAGCACACCTTCCCTGCCTCAAGTGACCTGAATTAATTTGGGGCTGATTAATGTGTCACAGAATATTTTTTTAGCTGGCACCTGCTTCCTTAGTGCGCCCTGATTAGTGATCTTTTGCACTTGCTAAGTGCTTTCATTGTTGCAAAATTAGTTACAACACCTGCCCTGCCCCAACTGACAATAATGAATTAGGGGCTGATTAATGGATTTTAACTTCCAGCCTGGCTCCTGCTTGTCTCCCTTAGCTGTAATTCAGGACCTTTGTGGCATATGTGTAACTATTCTGAGGTTCAGAGCAGGGTCACATAATAGTTGCAACTGGCAACTGAACTCTGGAGGGGCCCCTCAGGAAGCACTACAGGAAATGGCTACTAATGATGAGCCTGAACTTTTGAACCTGGTAAGTAGTTACTTTCAGTTTTGCTAAAATCGTATTTCTGCAATTTCGCACTTATTCGCGGGGCGCGAACTCACGCGAACAGTGCGAGCAGTGCGAGCAAAATCCGCTGCTCGCGGATTTGCGGATTTTTCAGGAAATTCGCAAATCTCGCGGATTGCGGATTTCCCGAAAATCCGCAAAATCCGCGAGCGGAACGGATTTTCCGCCCATGCCTACACAAGATGTAATCACTGTTCCATATTTTGACACCACCACTTCATGGTGGTATATCTTTCGCTGCTTTCTCACTTTTGTGCTGTATTTGCTCAGAAATGCCCCACTGCTTGATCCAGTTGCTCTCTCTTCCACCTTCCCAGCTCATAATTACATGTGCACGCATGCACTTCTTCACACTTTTACTTTTTTATGCTGATGCTGAACAATATCGGCAAAACTAGTTGGTGCGGTAGGCATGTTTTGCGGGTGGGTGTGCGAAGGTGGCACTTGCGGGAAGGGGAGGGGCTACGCAAGGGGGTGTGGGTTAGTAAAAAAAAAATTAAACGTAATTTCCGCTAGCCAGGTCCCGCGTCTACTCGCCTGCTGTTCATGCTCTCCTGCCTGTGGCAGGAACAGGAAGCAAGCAGTCAGGCTCCCTCCCCTAAGCCAATCACAACCCTGCAAGCAGCGTTGTGATTGGTGGGGACGCCGCCCAGCCACGCACAGCCTTACGGGAAGGTCATGATCTCCATGCAGGCTGTAGCAGCAGCATGCATAGAGAAGATCCGAGTGCGCATGGCTGGTTTGGGCGGCCCCAGAGGGCAGATCAGTCATTGCGCCCTCAGGAGTGGGCACACCACTCCTTCCCTGGCTGCCAGCAGAGCAGCCCCACCTACCCTCCAGCCCGCATCCAAACATAAAATGGTAATAACTTGGAGGTATTACCATTTTATGTTTCTGCTTCTCCCAGTGTGAGAAAGCAGTGGGGCGACGCTCCTCCACCCTAATGGGGGAGCCTCCCCTGAAAACTAGTAGGTCTGCATTGGCACCCAAAATGTGAGAGCAATTGGCTTTGCCAATTCTTGTTTATTATGGCCAGACAGTCCCCGGGGCATGGTCTGTCATTGTTTCTGTGAACAGCAATCACTCTCCATCTTGCGCACACAGATGGTCAAGATCAGCTGCGAGTAACCCCCACCACCAGTCTCATATAGCAGAGGGCATGAAGAAACTCCCTTAACCATAGGCACCTCAGTGCCGACGTGTCCGCAGTCCTACAGCGTTCTTGAATACTCTTTCGAAAAGACTGTGCCCAAAATATGTGCCTCTTATCAGAAATGACTGGTATTCATTTACTTTAAGGCAGTTAGAAATCATTTCGGGGCATCCACTACTTCCTTCCTCTCAAAACTGTGGGCTGCCGCCGGCCAGGGGGTTCCCCCCTAACAGTACTGATTCTGTGTGAAGATCCGCTGAGGGGTTCTGATGCACCCCCAATCAGCAGTTTCGGTCACTTCTTGGTTAAGGGGATAGTGAATGGACCACCTGCTTCTGCCAGCTTAAGACTTTTATTCCCACTGTATGTAAAATCGTTGTTTATTTCCCCTGCACTCGCTGAAGAGTTGTTCGGACGAGGGCTACAGCAGTTTTGAACCTGCGCGCCGTCCTCCCGTCTACCTCAGCAAGACTGACGAATGGCAACTCGATTTACATGTCGGCATCGGCTCCTGAAACATAAAATTATCCACTGGATGAGATAACGAATGGCTTTGAGGCCGCTCCATTTGCGCACCGACCCCTCTGCGCAAGGTCAGAGACGGGTTAACGGCTCGCCTGGGAAATCTGGCCTGTTGCTCCATGAATATTTCAGGACCTAAAAATTAAAATTTCATTGTTTACAAGTGTATTTAATGTGTCGTGTCTGCAGCAGACCAAGAACAGTATTCAATGTAGCAGAAAATGTGTGCTAGAGCAACCATTCCCAGGGCTGGGATCGGTAAAAAAAAAACTGGAGTGATATCAAGGCTCCATCCTCCAGGTAGAGTGCCTCTAAAAGCATCACCGAAGCGAGTGGAAAGGAGATGGGGAGAAACGCCTGCTAATCGTACTATGCATTCTCGAAGAAAGTTGTGGCTTTATTCAGGGACCTTCATTCTGCATTTTTGGTCTCCACCAGATGGAGGCCAGTTTTATCTAATGGCTAGTGTGGAAATGAAGCACTTTGAGGCAGATGTATGACCATTTTATTTTGCGCCTCGCAATCTACGACTAATTGTGGGGCTCAAATTGCTAGGTGCAAAATAAAATGTACATCAATGTGTTTAACACTGTTTGCGATTCACAATTGGCTCGCAAATTGCGAGGCTCATTAATATTAATGAGCCTCGCAATTTGCGAGCCCAGTGGGAATGACAGACCCTCCCAGGGATGGTAGCCTGCTTGGCTCAGCAGACCACCATGCTTGGGAATGGTTTGAAATAAAGCAGTTTTTTTTAAATGCAGCCTGTTTTCCTTAAGGGAAAATAGGATGCATTTAAAACAAGCATTTGCAATGCAATAGGTCTCACATTAGGAAAGTTTGAGCTATTGGTATTGTAAATGACACATTTTTTATTTATGTTTTGTTTTTGAAAATAGCGAAATTAATAGCTTTGTCATTTACAATGCTAATAGTTTTAACTTTCGCAAATGTGACACCTATAGCATTTGTAATGCAATATGTGTTGTATTTACGTGACTTACATGTATTGATATTACAAATAACAATGGCTTTTAATTTTTTAAAAATAATTAATACTTAAATAAAAGTTATTGTAATTTATAATGGAAATAGCTTAAACTTTTGTAAATAACTTTTGTGAAGATTATGTTCAGTATATTTTATTGTGACGAAAATCCAAGAACAGAAGTGAAATATTAACATTTTTTTGTTACATTTGTAATAAAGCTTGAAACATTGAGAGAACATATTTGAACCAGTTGTTGTTGAATGGTTGCACAGATTGATGCTGTGGTGGTGCTGAGTGATGTTGTGATGGCGAACGAGTGATGCTGTGGCGTTCAGTGATGCTGTGGTAGCGCATAGTGATGCTGTGGTGCCCCTGAGTGATGCTGTGGTGCCCCTGAGTGATGCTGTGGTGGTGCTGAGTGATGCTGTATGCTATGCTATGTTTTCCTAACCTATGTTTTGATTTATGTTATGCTATGTTTTATTTTGTTATGCTAGGTTTTGTTTTGCTATCCTATGCTTTGTTTTCTTTTGTTATGCTATGTTTTGCTATCCTGTGCTTTTTTTTGCTATGCTATGCTATGTTTTGTTATGCTATGCTGTGTTTTGTTATGCTATGTTGTGTTATGCTATGTTTTGCTATGTTTTGCTATGCTATGCTTTGTTATGCTATGCTATGTTATGCTATGCTTTGGTATGCTATGTTTTGCTATACTATTATGCTTTGTATTGCTATGCTATATTTTGTTAAGCTATGCTATGTTTTGTTGTGTTTTGCTATGTTTTGTTATGCTATGTGTTGTTTTGTTATGCTATGTTTTATTTTGCTATCCTATGCTTTGTTTTGTTATGCTATGTTTAGTTTTGCTATCCTATGCTTTGTTATGCTATGCTATGTGTTGTTGTGTTTTGTTATGCTATGTTTTGTCGTGTTTTGCTATGCTACACTTTGTTATGGTATGCTATGTTTTGTTGTGTTTTATTTTGCTATGCTATGTTTTGCTTTGCTATGTTTTGTTATACATGATATGCTTTGTTATGCTATGCTAAGCTTTGTTGTTTTGTTATGCTATGTTTTGTTGTGTTTTGTTATGCTATGCTATGTTGTGTTTTGTTAAGCTATGCTATGTTTTGTTTTGCTATGTTTTGTTTTGCTATGTTGTTATGCTATGTGTTGTTGTGTTTTGTTATTTTATGCTATGTTTTGTTATGCTATGCTATGTTTTGTTATGCTATGCTATGTTTTGCTATGCTATGCTATGCTATGTTTAGTTTTGCTATCCTATGCTTTGTTTTAATTATGCTATGCTATGTGTTGTTGTGTTTTATTATGCCATGCTATGTTTTGTTATGCTATGTTTTGATATACATGATATGCTTTGTTATGCTATGCTAAGCTTTGTTTTGTTATGCTATGCTTTCTTTTGTTATGCTATGCTATGTAGTGTTTTGTTATGCTATGTTTTGCTATGCATTGCTATGTTTTGTTATGTATGCTATGTTTTGCTGTGTTTTGCTGTTTTGTTATGCCATGTTTTGGTCTGCTATGTTTTGTTGTTTTATTATGCTATGTTTTGTTACACTATGCTATGTTTTGTTTTGCTATGATTTGTTATGTTATGCTATGTTTTGTTTTGCTATCCTCTGCTTTGTTTTGTTATGCTATGCCATGTGTTGCTATCCTATGCTTTTTATTGTTATGCAATGCTATGCTGTGTTTTGTAATGCTATGCTATGTTTTGTTATGCTATGCTGGTGAGGGTGAGGGGTTGTGAGGGTGTGTGAGGGTGAGAGGGTTGTGAGGGTGTGGGTGTGTGAGGGTGTGGGTCAGTGAGGGTGAGGGGGTGTGAGGGTGAGGGTCAGTGAGGGTGAGGGGGTGTGAGGGTCAGGGGGTGTGAGGGTGAGGGGAGCGAGGGTGAGGTGTTAAAAAACGAGGGATATGAGTGAAGTAATAATGAGTGCGGTAAACAAACAGGGGTGCAAAGTGTGTGAGGGTGTAGTGTGTGTGTACCTAAGTGTTTTTAGATGTGTGTGTGTGTTTATCAGTGTAACTATATGTGTCTAGCAATGTGAAAGCATCAGGTTCCTGAGTGTGTTTAGCAGTGTGGCTCTGTGTATGTCTCTAATAGTGTGACTATGGCTGTGCCTATCTTGCAATGCTTTTTTGTACCGAAGTCCTCGTAGCAGTTTGTGCGTGTTTAGCACTGTAACTATATGTGTCTACCATTGTGTATGTGTCAGGTGCCTGAGTGTTATTATTTGATGGTGTCAAGCAGTGTGTATGTCGATGTGTGTGAATATGGCTGTGCCTGTCTTCAAGTGTTTGTGTGTACCAAAGTGTTTCTGGCAGCATAACTATGTGTCTAGGAGCATGCATGTGTCAGGTGCCTGAGTGTGTCTAGCAGTGTGTGTATGTCTGTGTGTGTCTAATAGTGTGAATATGAACTTGCCTGTCTTTCAGTATTAGTGTGTATATGTGTTTCAACTGGTGTGTGCGAGTTTAACAGTGTAACTGTGTCTAGCAACATGTATATATCAGGTGCCTGCATGTGTCTAACAGTGTGTGTGTGTGTGTGTGTCTAATAGTACGAATATCTAGTGCTTGATTTGCAGTGTTTGTGTGTACTAATTGTTTCTAGCAGTGTTTATCTGCGTATTCAGCAGTGTAGCTATATGTGACTAGCGACATGAATGTTTCCGGTGCCTGAGTGTGTCTAGCAGTGTGTCTGTGTGACTTGCAGTGTGTATGTCCCTGTGATAAATCACTCACTTTGAAGCATTCCTGTAAAATCTGTCAGCTGAAGTTTGTGTCAATGTACACAAGGCATAGAGATTAGATTGTGAGTTCACATACAGACGCTGCCCTTCCTTTTGCTTTTTAACAGACAAGCGAGACAGAAAGGTTAATAATTAACCATTTAAAGTACACCATTTGAAGTACTTTAAAATTATGGCCAAATATAGGCATCATTTACACTTTTTGGGGGTTAACGTATTTGTAAGGCTTCTTCGGAAAATGATCAAAGTAAATATAAAATCGTCCAGGATGCACACACATTAGTAACATGTTCAACACGATGAGAGGATTTCTTCACTAACTTTTTAGGTCGAGGACCGTAGGCTGCGCTCGGGCAGAGATTTAATGATTCTTAGTACGGGGCATGAACCCGCCCCTCTTCTCCATTGGCTGGCCTTGTAAATGCTGGCCAGCCATTGGAGGAGAGGGGCGTCACTCTGATCAAGCCCCGTCTTTTTGCGATTCGGGGGCGTGTTTTTTGCCTTCTTTCTACCCGTGACATCATCCGTCACTCCGCAAAAAACACGCCCCCGAATCGCAAAAATGTCGGAGCTTTGCGGCAGTCATTTCAGCCCGACCGCCGCCGGAAAAAGTCGTCCTCAGGTGAGTGCTTGTTAGGACGTGTGTCCTGGTTACCGTCCTCGGGTGAGTGCTTGTTAGGACATCTTTCTCTTTCTTTTGCAGGTCTGCCCCGGCTCGTCTCAGCTCCGTGCACCGTCGTGCACGGAGTGCTCTGCCCGGTATGAATGCTGCTGATGGCGTGTTTCGAGTAAGCCCCCTTTGCTTTGCTTGCCCTTCTTATGCCTCTTTCTCTTGCAGGTCTGCCCCGGCCCATCTCGTCTCCATGCACCGTCGCGCACGGAGTGCTCTGCCCGGTATGAATGCTGCTGTTGGCGTGTTTCAGGTAAGCCCCCTTTGCTTTGCTTGCCTATCTAATGCCTCTTTCTCTTTCTTTTGCAGGTCTGCCCCGGCCCGTCTCGTCTCCGTGCACCGTCGTGCACGGTGTGCTCTGCCCGGTATGAATGCTGCTGTTGGCGTGTTTCAGGTAAGCTCCCTTTGCTTTGCTTGCCCACCTAATGCCTCTTTCTCTTTCTTTTTGCAGGTCTGCCCTGGCTCGTCTCGTCTCCGTGCACCGCCGTGCACGGAGTGCTCTGCCCGGTATGAATGCTGCTGTTGGCGTGTTTCAGGTAAGCCCCCTTTGCTTTGCTTGCCCATCTAATGACTCTTTCTTTTGCAGGTCTGCCCCGGCCCGTCTCGTCTCCGTGCACTGTCGTGCACGTAGTGCTCTGCCCGGTATGAATGCTGCTGTTGGCATGTTTCAGGTAAGCCCCCTTTGCTTTGCTTGCCCATCTAATGCCTCTTTCTCTTTCTTTTGCAGGTCTGCCCCGGCCCGTCTCGTCTCCGTGCACCGTCGTGCACGGAGTGCTCTGCCCGGTATGAATGCTGCTGTTGGCGTGTTTCAGGTAAGCTCCCTTTGCCTTGCTTGCCCATCTAATGCCTCTTTCTCTTTCTTTTGCAGGTCTGCCCCTGCCCATCTCGTCTCCGTGCACCGTCGTGCATGGAGTGCTATGCGATATATAAATGCTGCTGTTGGCGTGTTTCAGGTAAGACCCCTTTGCTTTGCTTGCCCACCTAATGCCTCTTTCTCTTTCTCTTGCAGGTCTGCCCCGGCCCGTCTCCGTGCACGGAGTGCTCTGCCCGGTATGAATGCTGCTGTTGGCGTGTTTCAGGTAAGCCCCCTTTGCTTTGCTTGCCCATCTAATGCCTCTTTCTCTTTCTTTTGCAGGTCTGCCCCGGCCCGTCTCGTCTCCGTGCACCGTCGTGCACGGAGTGCTCTGCCCGGTATGAATGCTGCTGTTGGCGTGTTTCAGGTAAGCTCCCTTTGCTTTGCTTGCCCACCTAATGCCTCTTTCTCTTTCTTTTGCAGGTCTGCCCTGGCTCGTCTCGTCTCCGTGCACCGCCGTGCACGGAGTGCTCTGCCCGGTATGAATGCTGCTGTTGGCGTGTTTCAGGTAAGCCCCCTTTGCTTTGCTTTGCTTGCCCATCTAATGACTCTTTCTTTTGCAGGTCTGCCCCGGCTCGTCTCAGCTCCGTGCACCGTCGTGCACGGAGTGCTCTGCCCGGTATGAATGCTGCTGTTGGCGTGTTTCGAGTAAGCCCCCTTTGCTTTGCTTGCCCTTCTTATGCCTCTTTCTCTTGCAGGTCTGCCCCGGCCCATCTCGTCTCCATGCACCGTCGCGCACGGAGTGCTCTGCCCGGTATGAATGCTGCTGTTGGCGTGTTTCAGGTAAGCCCCCTTTGCTTTGCTTGCCTATCTAATGCCTCTTTCTCTTTCTTTTGCAGGTCTGCCCCGGCCCGTCTCGTCTCCGTGCACCGTCGTGCACGGTGTGCTCTGCCCGGTATGAATGCTGCTGTTGGCGTGTTTCAGGTAAGCTCCCTTTGCTTTGCTTGCCCACCTAATGCCTCTTTCTCTTTCTTTTTGCAGGTCTGCCCTGGCTCGTCTCGTCTCCGTGCACCGCCGTGCACGGAGTGCTCTGCCCGGTATGAATGCTGCTGTTGGCGTGTTTCAGGTAAGCCCCCTTTGCTTTGCTTGCCCATCTAATGACTCTTTCTTTTGCAGGTCTGCCCCGGCCCGTCTCGTCTCCGTGCACTGTCGTGCACGTAGTGCTCTGCCCGGTATGAATGCTGCTGTTGGCATGTTTCAGGTAAGCCCCCTTTGCTTTGCTTGCCCATCTAATGCCTCTTTCTCTTTCTTTTGCAGGTCTGCCCCGGCCCGTCTCGTCTCCGTGCACCGTCGTGCACGGAGTGCTCTGCCCGGTATGAATGCTGCTGTTGGCGTGTTTCAGGTAAGCTCCCTTTGCCTTGCTTGCCCATCTAATGCCTCTTTCTCTTTCTTTTGCAGGTCTGCCCCTGCCCATCTCGTCTCCGTGCACCGTCGTGCATGGAGTGCTATGCGATATATAAATGCTGCTGTTGGCGTGTTTCAGGTAAGACCCCTTTGCTTTGCTTGCCCACCTAATGCCTCTTTCTCTTTCTCTTGCAGGTCTGCCCCGGCCCGTCTCCGTGCACGGAGTGCTCTGCCCGGTATGAATGCTGCTGTTGGCGTGTTTCAGGTAAGCCCCCTTTGCTTTGCTTGCCCATCTAATGCCTCTTTCTCTTTCTTTTGCAGGTCTGCCCCGGCCCGTCTCGTCTCCGTGCACCGTCGTGCACGGAGTGCTCTGCCCGGTATGAATGCTGCTGTTGGCGTGTTTCAGGTAAGCTCCCTTTGCTTTGCTTGCCCACCTAATGCCTCTTTCTCTTTCTTTTGCAGGTCTGCCCTGGCTCGTCTCGTCTCCGTGCACCGCCGTGCACGGAGTGCTCTGCCCGGTATGAATGCTGCTGTTGGCGTGTTTCAGGTAAGCCCCCTTTGCTTTGCTTTGCTTGCCCATCTAATGACTCTTTCTTTTGCAGGTCTGCCCCGGCCCGGCCCGTCTCGTCTCCGTGCACCGTCGTGCACGTAGTGCTCTGCCCGGTATGAATGCTGCTGTTGGCGTGTTTCAGGTAAGCCCCCTTTGCTTTGCTTGCCCATCTAATGCCTCTTTCTCTTTCTTTTGCAGGTCTGCCCCGGCCCGTCTCGTCTCCGTGCACCGTCGTGCACGGAGTGCTCTGCCCGGTATGAATGCTGCTGTTGGCGTGTTTCAGGTAAGCTCCCTATGCCTTGCTTGCCCATCTAATGCCTCTTTCTCTTTCTTTTGCAGGTCTGCCCCTGCCCATCTCGTCTCCGTGCACCGTCGTGCATGGAGTGCTATGCGATATATAAATGCTGCTGTTGGCGTGTTTCAGGTAAGACCCCTTTGCTTTGCTTGCCCACCTAATGCCTCTTTCTCTTGCAGGTCTGCCCCGGCCCGTCTCCGTGCACGGAGTGCTCTGCCCGGTATGAATGCTGCTGTTGGCGTGTTTCAGGTAAGCCCCCTTTGCTTTGCTTGCCCATCTAATGCCTCTTTCTCTTGCAGGTCTGCCCCTGCCCGTCTCGTCTCCGTGCACCGTCGTACACGGAGTGCTCTGCCCGGTATGAATGCTGCTGTTGGCGTGTTTCAGGTAAGCCCCCTTTGCTTTGCTTGCCCATCTAATGCCTCTTTTTCTTTCTTTTGCAGGTCTGCCCCGGCCCGTCTCGTCTCCGTGCACCGTCGTGCACGGAGTGCTCTGCCCGGTAGGAATGCTGCTGTTGGCGTGTTTCAGGTAAGCCCCCTTTGCTTTGCTTGCTCATCTAATGCCCCGGCCCGTCTCGTGTTGTCTGTGGTCCAACATGTCGTCTGTGTGCAGCGGTGTGCACGGAGTGGTTTTGGTAAGTGCAATGTTTTGTAGACTTTTTGCTGCTTCTTTAAAATAAGTGTAATTTGTTACGTGTTTTTATTATAGTTTAGTATTCTTTACTTAGAAATGTGTGTTTTTTTAATTAATATTGTGCCTAATATTTAGTTTACCTTTTTGTAATACTTATTAGTTTCGTTTTCATATATAGATTCTGTTTTTTAATTTTGGTAGTTTACGTTTTTTGTCGAAAGTGCTGTTAATCTAACTTTGTTGGAAGTTCGTCATTTGACTACGTCAGGGTGGGGCACGTTTTTTTTTTATATCTTCGAGAGAGTTCTCCAATCAACGGTACGTGACGCAGCAAGATTAAGGTAAGTGCGACTTTTGTATACTTTTTACTGCTTCTTTAAAGTAGGTATAATTTGTATTGTAATGTGTTTTTATTACTGTTTTTTTTCCTAGGTGTACTTCGGCTCGTGTTTGGCTCATGTCGTCTCTAGCTGCGGCTGCTGTTTGCGTGAGTCAGGTAAGACATCTTGTGTTTTGTGTTTCTATTACTATTTTTTCTGTTTGGTTTTTAGGTTTACTGCTTGTGTGTGTTCTTTAGTTAGCCATTTTGTGTTTTCTGGTCCTGTAATGCTTTTTTTCCCCCAGGTCTCTTCTGGCTCGTGTCCGGCTTGTGTTGTCTCTCCCTGCTATTTTTTGCTGCTGTAATGTATTTTTCAGTTTTTTTCTAGGTGTACCTTGGCTTGTTTATGGCTCGTGTCGTCTCTGTGCATCGGCTCCTGTTGGCGTGAGTCAGGTAAGCTATTTTAGATAGTGTTTTATTAGATTGTTTTCCAGGTATACTGTTGCTCGTGTAGGTTCTGTGTTAGCCTTCTTCTGTTTTGTGCTCTTGTAATGTATTTTTTATTTTGTTTTTCAGGTCTCTTCTCTCTCGTGTCCGGCTCGTGTCTTGTTTGTAACAAGGGGTGGTGAGGGACAGAGTCTCTGAATTAAGCAGAAAGCTCTCACCCAGTCAAGAGATCAGGGCTAGATCCAACACTGTTTTTTAGCTCACTGCACCATCCCAGTTTCAGAACCTGGCTGTATGCAAATTAGTCTGTTCCTGTCCCAGTGCATGATGGGAACAGGGCAAACCAAACTACAAAAGCCAATTCTTACACTGGGAAGGAAACAAGCTCCCGGGGACCGGTTTCTGGCATTACAGCCGTCTTCGGCCCGGTTTGCTTGAATCCTGATGGTGCAATGAGCAAGGGTCTCACATCTGAGAATACCCTTCCACGCTTAGGGTGGACAAAAATATTTACAACAAGGGGTGGTGAGGGACAGAGTCTCTGAATTAAGCAGAAAGCTCTCACCCAGTCAAGAGATCAGGGCTAGATCCAACACCGTTTTTTAGCTCACTGCACCATCCCAGTTTCAGAACCTGGCTGTATGCAAATTAGTCTGTTCCTGTCCCAGTGCATGATGGGAACAGGGCAAACCAAACTACAAAAGCCAATTCTTACACTGGGAAGGAAACAAGCTCCCGGGGACCGGTTTCTGGCATTACAGCCGTCTTCGGCCCGGTTTGCTTGAATCCTGACGGTAGCTTGTCTCCTTTCTGGTGAAGAATTGGCTTGGTAGTTTAGTCTGCCCTGTTCCCATGATGCACTGGGCCAGGGACAGACTGATTTGCATATAGCCAGGTTCTGAGCTGGGATGGTGCAGTGAGATAAATAACGGTGATGGATAAAGCCCTGATCTTTGGACTGGGTAAGAGTGGTCTGCTTTATTCAGACACTCTGTTCATCACCACCCCCTTTTCTAAATTGTTTGTAAAACCTATCTTCTGTTTTGTACTCCTGTAATATATTTTCTGTTTCTTTCTAGGTGTACTTCGGCTCGTATATGGCTCGTGCAGAAAATGCACAGATCTCGCACATTGTCTGCATTTATAGCTGCACATGTGAGTACCCGCAGATCCTGACTTATCAGTCATTCTGATTTTACTTGCACAAGTACCACATTTCCCTCACATGACTTTTAGTTATGTACAGAAAACCATTTGTTATTGTGTCATCTGTTTCTCAGGCATTCTATGTCTTCATGTTTGTACTGCTGCAATGCCCTTAGTGTCCCAGTCAAGTCTCGATGGCTCAGTGGACTAATGCATCCACTGCAGGTATCTGTGTTTGATGTCATGATCACTGACAAGTTTGCAAGACCATTCAGTTCCATTGAGTTGTGAAACTATAAACATGTTTTATCTGTCAGGAGCACTAGGATATGTCTCTATGTGAACATGTTCTCTGCAAGTACATTAGTTATATTATTTTATCAAGCAGAAGATTCAAACTTTGTATTTGTGCACACTGTCACACAGTATATAATTGGCCAAAAAGTCTCAACACAGCAGGGCTGGCACTTACAAAAAGGTGAGAGAACGCAGCAGCCTAATAGTGATGCCAAATATCAACAAAAGCATCGTAAAATTGTGAATATTTGGTTTATTTTACATTTAAGTGGTGCTGTCTTGATGCAAAATTGCAGTTTGCCTGAAGCAGCACTGATAAACCTTTGGAGTTGTGTTTACTTGTAAATGACTTACATGTTTAATGAGTTTCTGTTCACTTTAAATAATTTACAATGAGGGCTTACTGTACAAAAATCAATAAGCCACAAGTTGATAGTGTCTATTTTTTAGTTCTCGCCTGCAACTGCGCATGCGCAGCATACGCTCTCGCTTGCAAGAAATATTGTATAGAAGAGACCTGCAGCGCGTAGCTCTGTCTGTGTGTGTGTGGCTCTGTCTGTGTGTGTGTGTGGCTCTGTCTGTGTGTGTGGCTGGGTATATGTGTGTGTGTGACTCTTTGTGTGTGTGACTCTGTGTGTGGCTCTGTGTGTGTGTGTGGCTGGGTCTGTGTGTGTGTGTGTGTGACTCTGTGTGTGTGTAGGTCTGTGTGTGTATGGCTCTGTGTGTGTGTGGCTCTGTGTGTTGCTCTGTGTGTGGCTCTGTGTGTGTGTGTGTGTGTGTGTGTGTGTGTGTGTGTGTGTGTGCGCGCCTCTGTGTGTGTGTGTGTGTGTGTTTGGCTCTGTGTAGATAGCTTTTTTTGTAGGTGGCTCTGTGTGGGTGGCTCTATGTGAATGATTGTGTGGGTGGCTGTGTGTGTGTGGCTCTGTGTGTGTGTGTGGCTCTGTGTGGGTGTAAATGCAATAGGTCATGCATATGCGAGCGATTAAGCTATTGGCATTGTAAATGACAATGCCATTTATATAACGATTAAGCTATTGGCAATGTAAATGACAATGCTATTTATTTATGATTTAAAAAAAAAGTCATAAGCAATGCCAATAGCTCTACCTTTAATAATGCAGAGACCATTGCATTGTAAATGCTTGGTAATCATTGTTTCCACTTTGCGTGATGTTGGTTACTAAACTAGTTTCACATGGAAATCTAGATCATGCACTCATTCCCCTCACTGAGCATTCGGGTAGCATTTCCTTGGACCACCTGAAAGAAAACCACAAGCATCTACTTCAGTTGTTTGCAAGATGCATTTAAATGACTTTTCAGTGAAAAGCAGTTTCCGGAGAAGCAATGAAAATGTTTACCAACACACAAACACTGTTACAGACTTGTATGTAAATCCCCAAACGAAATAAGATTCCAAAGTACTGCAATCCAGTTTTGCCAGCATGGAGCCATGTTTCCACTCCACGGTATTTATTTACCAAATCAGTTCTTTCTGGGAGTTAAAGGTTCATTTTCCTTTCTTTGATCAAATTACAGCGCACCAATTATTTGTAAGAGCGAAACCGGAGGGGGGTTGGGGACCTGGGGCAATCACTGACCGGCCCGCAGAGATCTGACAACCTTATTATGCAAGGATGGACGGGGGCTGAGGGATAATCACTCGATCCAGCGCCTTTCCAGTGTCACAAAGCGCCTGTTGCACTGCTCGGTACCATTCACCAGTTTGTGGGAGGAGAACACCGTGGGGTGTTACCTGTATAGTATTGTTCCAATGCCATTATTAAATGTACTGCGCCAACTGCGTGTGTACAGCGCTTTATCAAGGTGGATGGAACACAATAGTCAGCGTGCTAATGAACTTTCTGGCGCTGTCCACAAGGGGGCATTGGCGGACACACGATGACGTCTCCAGTCTGTAATTTTCTGGTGGAGTCATTGAGAATGAAATACGGTTTTATGGGTGGGTAATTATGAGGGAAGGTGTTCTATAGTTTTGTTGCTCCTCGTCTGCTTTTGCAACTCGGACTGTGTGATTAGGACAGCTCGGTGGGTACACTGCATGTTACTGCGCGCAGCATGAAGGTCAGTTTTCAAATGTCACATTATTTCCTTTTATTCTGGATAGCCTGGCGCATTATTTTTCGAAATGTGGGTGTATATTTAAAATGCACACTACTGATTTAATATTGTTTGATAGTTGTCACTCGTAACTGTTTTAAAAGTCGCTTTATAGTGCAGTATGAGCATGATACCGTTAATGCAATAAACATTTATATTTTACACCTCTCACTCAACGCATGTGCATGTTACCTATTTATACCATGTTGTTGCCCCCATGTGTGCCTAGGAGTTAATGTGTAAAGGCAGCGGATGTGATCGTGCATTTCCCGGAAAGGTAGGGGGGATGCCAGCAGGAAGGGAGGGGGTGACAAATGGTGAGCAGGAGCAAGTAGGAGGAGGAAGTGGGAGAGGGGAGTGATATAGATCAAAGCACTTGCATGTTGTCAGTGGCCGCAGGCTGCCAAACGGGGAGCGCGCGCCCGTCGCACATGCACGGTTTGTGATCCGAAAGAGGAAAAGCCTCATCATGTTACTGTCACAGATGAAACTAGATGTGCAAAACAGGTACGCAACATGGCGCACCTATCCGTCGCACTGCTGAATGCAGGAATTTTTCCTCACAATGCGTTATTCTTTATAAGTAATCAAGTTTTTTCAAAAGTAAACCAATAATATTCCCATACTTCATTCCAGAGTTAATCAATGCTTTTTAATCACTTGGAGAGACAGCATGGTTCCACGTTGATGCTTTATTTATCATTTTCAAATGCCTCCTGATGTCCATCCAGACTTTTCACAGCGGCACGTGTATGCAAAACATTCAAAAAGAAGTGGCTCATGTTATTCACCCAATGCATTTCGAGCCAGTTGGCTCTTCGTCAGGGGTAGCTAAAACAAATGAAGAATAACTAAACCGACTATACAATGCAAGTTTCACTTGATGTTGTAAAAATTGAATCATGTAAACCACATCAACCCTACCTCCCCCCTCTATCCCAAATTTGCTTATTAACCATTAAGGAAAACAAAACAAGACTAGAATGACAAGCCCTCCCAACAGTGCAATGACACACCCTGATTCCGAAACCAAACATAATCCACTACATATTCGCAAATGTAACCAAAGTCATGCGATTAAATCATGAGCGAACTGCCGTGCAACACCCCCTCAGCCTCTGACGATGTCCCCGAGTGCCTTCAAATAACGACCCATTTAGTTGTTAAGGTGAACATTCCCAAATCGCGTCATGTACAACCCTCGGCAAATTACCTTAGGAGCCTCATTTTCAGTCTTCCCACTTCATGCGTGTTCGCATGAAAACTAGACACATTCGTTACAGAACGAGTTGGGGAGGCATCAGCCTGGGCCACAGCTCAACGGTTAGCAAGAGGCCAGATATGAAGACATGAGTATTCTGACCTGCAGCTGGTCATGCTTTGAACAGTGCAGTGAGAAGAATTGAAGCTGCTGAATGCCCAAGTTTAGGATTTGAAAAGACACTGCTTTTAGACATCAATCCAAATATATGGGGTTTCATCGGGAAATTGTGCAATATCAAAACATCTGAGAGTATACTGTTTCAGGGATGATGTAATCACATAGATAAAGGGGGAAGATTGAAAGAAACGGCAACAGATCAAAGAGAACGAAAAAAAAGGAAACCGGTGGGAATAAGCATACTGTGGGGAAAAACAGGAATGAAAAAAGATGTAGTACAGGTACATGATAGAAATTCAAAGAATCAGATGGGCAGAGAATTAACAGAAACAGTCTTGAAACCAAGAAAGAGGAAAATCCTCCTTATCATGTTACGGTGGTCAGATGAAACTAGAGTCATTCATTACAGAACGAGTTGGGAAGGCATCAGCCTGGGCCACAGCTCAATGGTTAACAAGAGGCCAGATATGGAGACATGAGTATTCTGAGCTGCAGCCGGTCATGCTTTGAACAGTGCAGTGAGAAGAATTGAAGCCGCTGAATGTCCAAGTTCAGGATTTAAAAAGACACTGCTTGCAGGCATCAATCCAAATATGTGGGGTCTCATCGAGAAATTGTGCAATATCAAAACATCTGCCAGTATCCTGTTTCAGGGATGATGTAATCACATAGATAAAGGGGGAAGAGTGAAAGAAACAGAGCAGATCAAGGAGAACGAAAAACAAGCTCTCGGCATTTGCGTGGCACGGGAGCGGCTTCCTTTGAAGTCTGATCGGGGGAGCAGCTTCCTTTGAAGTCTGATGCCGAGGCTCAGACAAATGGTGTGGGATGTGGCTGGCAATGGTGTGGGTGTGCGATGTGCACGTGCCTGTCTCACATGAAGTGTATGCGATCCGCAGCTAGGTAGACTTTTCGGTCCACTTACTATAATCTCTCCTATTCAATTCCTGTGGGATAGAATAGGCGAGACCTAAAAAAATTTAAATGAAACATTTTCGTTCAATTTTTAAGGGCTGCCTGCCCTTAAAAAATATATTCGCAATTGTGGTCACAAAACATTAGTACATGGTTTTGAGACTTGCTTTTTAGAAGGGAATGCCCCTTCCAAATAACAAGTCGCAAAACCTATTTAGCGAGTCAAAAATGAATTGCGACTCCCTAAATAGAATTTGTACATGCCCATGATGTTTTTGCATGCGCAAACGGGTTCACAAACTAGTTTGCGCATGCAAAAACGGGTCGTACATCTGGCCCTTAATGTATTATTGGGCATTCACAGTTGGTCCATGTGTTAACTGATATCAGGCTGCTTTAGGAGTACCAAATCAGTCAGTCAGACGTGCAGTTAGGCTGAGTTCACTTTGCAGAATTTACAATCCCCAGCACACGTTTCTCTTTTTCGCGCATGACTGTGTCATGGTATCATCATGCCTGTTGCCTGAACACGGGGTATGGAGTAATGGTGATTGAGGTTTCATACAGCAGCTATATGCACGCACATTGTATACCCACATTAGTAGCACTTCTGTACTTTCTCTTATTATCAGAGCATAAGACCTTCTGTTTTCTGCCCTTTTGAAATTCTGTATAATGAGACTTGAAAATTGTTACACAGTGCACTTCTGCCTCTATCATCAGACATAGGCACGGTGAAGGATTTAATGGATGTGTTTGTTTATGATGTACCAGCTGTCTGGACATTGTGACATTGGTTGTCTATTTTATGTTTTTACTTAGCCTTGAAAAAGCCGCAGGTTCATGTACCCACTGTAGCGACAAAACACGTGTTGGCTGGCTAAGAACTTGTACCAAGAAAAAGAAAAAGAAGAAAAGAATAAAAGAACCTCAACACTATGTTTGTTTTGTGATTAGGTAGACTTATTTATGGTACTGCCGTCATTTCTTTGAAAAGGAGAAACGTGTGCCGGGGATTGCAAATTCTTGTATTTGCAGCTTAGGCCACAAGTTTTGGGGAGGCATAGGGATCTCTCCTCCCTACAGTGCAGTTGAAGTAATACAGTTCTATATTTAGATATTCGGTGGCATCACCCTTATAGCGCCAGTTTCCCTAACATTATACCACCGACCATTTGTTTCACTTTGCAGAATGCCTGGGCGGAGTACTAGACCTTGATTGAAAGTAAGCCTTAATGGCGCACAGTTAATGATCAGATCGTTTTGCTGTTCTCTGAAGTATGCATGATTATGTGCAGGTATGTGTACCTGAAGTATCAATCAATCAATCAATCATTGCATTTACATAGCGCACTACTTACCCAGAGGGTCTCAAGGCGCTGAGGGGGGGGGGGGGGGGGGGGGGGGGGGATCTGCTACTGCTCGAACAACCAGGTCTTGAGTTGCTTCCTGAAGGCGAGGTGGTCCTGGGTCAGGCGGAGGTGGGTGGGGAGGGAGTTCCATGTCTTGGCGGCGAGGTAGGAGAAGGACCGTCCCCCTGTGGTGGCTCTACGGATGCGGGGGACGGCGGCGAGGGCGTGGCTGGTCGATCGAAGCTGGCGTTTGGGAGCGTAGAAGTTGAGGCGGCTGTTGAGGTATCCTGGGCCTTGGCTGTGTAGGGCTTTGTGTGCGTGGGTGAGGAGACGGAAGGTGATTCTCTTGTTGACCGGGAGCCAATGCAGATCTCTCAGGTGTCCGGAGATGTGGCTGCGACGGGGGATGTCCAGGATGAGTCGTGCTGAGGCGTTCTGGATCCGCTGGAGTCTCTTCTGGAGTTTGGCGGTGGTTCCGGCTTAGAGGGTGTTGCCGTAGTCCAGACGGCTGGTGACGAGGGCCTGGGTGACCGTCTTCCTGGTCTCGGTGGGGATCCACCGGAAGATCTTACGTAGCATGCGCAGGATGTTGAAGCACGACGAGGAGACGGCGTTGACTTGTTCTGGTCATGGAGAGGGAGGAGTCCAGGATGAAGCCCAGGTTGCGTGCGTGGTCTGTTGGGTTGGGTGCGCTGCCTAGGGCGGGGGGCCACCAGGAGTCGTCCCAAGCGGCGGGTGAGGATCCCAGGATGAGGACTTCCGTCTTATCTGAGTTCAGTTTCAGGCGGCTGTTCTTCATCCATTCGGCTACCTCTTTCATCCCTTCGTGAAGGTTGGCTCTGGCGGTGGCGGGGTCGTTGGTAAGGGAGAGGATCAGCTGGGTGTCGTCAGCGTAGGAGATGATGTTGAGGTTGTGCTGGCGTGCGATGTCTGCGAGGGGGCTCATGTAGATGTTGAAGAGGGTTGGACTGAGCGAGGAGCCTTGAGGGACGCCGCAGATGACTTCGGTGGCTTCAGATCTGAACGGAGGGAGTCGGACTCTGTGTCCTTCCGGCGAGGAAGGAGATGATCCACTCCAGTGCCTTCTCCTGGACTCCGACGTTGCTGAGGCGTTGTACTAGGGTACGATGGCAGACAGTGTCGAAGGCCGCGGAGAGGTCGAGGAGGATGAGGGCCGCTGTTTTCTCGGTGACTGCGATCAGGGCGGTCTCGGTGCTGTGGTTGGCCCGGAAGCCAGACTGCGAGGGGTCGAGGGATCCGTTCGTCTCGAGGAAGGCGGCCAGCTGCTTGTTGACGGTCTTCTCGATGACTTTAGCTGGAAATGGGAGCAGCGAGATGGGGCGGTAGTTTTTGAGGTCGGTGGGGTCAGCTGATGGCTTCTTGAGTAGAGCGCTGAGTTCGGCGTGCTTCCAGCTCTCCGGGAAGGTAGCGGTGTCGAAGGAGGTGTTGATGATATCCCGCAGGTGGGGTGCGATGATAGCGTCAGCCTTGTTGAAGACGTGGTGAGGGCAGGGGTCGGTCGGAGATCCGGAGTGGATGGAGTTCATCGTGCGGACGGTGTCTTCGGTGCTGATCGGAGTCCAGGTGCGGAGGGTGGTGGTGGGGGGCGGTTGTTAGGTCGGGGTGTTCGTCGGTTGAGTGCTGAAGCTGTTGTGTATGTCTGTGATCTTGTTGTGGAAGTAGGAGGCGAGGGAGTTGCAGAGGTCTTGCGAAGGGGTGATGTCGTTGTTTCCGGCGTTGGGGTTGGAGAGCTCTTTGACGATGTTGAAGAGTTCTTTGCTGTTGTGTGCGTTGTTGTCCAGTCGATCCTTGAATGCAGTTTTCTTGGTGGCACGGATGAGTTGGTGGTGTTTTCGGGTGGCGAGCTTGAGGGCAGTCATGTTGTCCGGTGTTGGGTCTCTGCGCCAGGTTCTCTCGAGGGCTCGGCAGTTCTTCTTGGAGCTCTTGAGTTCGTCGGTGAACCATGGGGATTTCTTGCTGCCGGGTTTGCTGGGCGGGGTCTTCAGGGGGGCGAGCTCGTCTGCGCAGTCGCTGATCCACTTCGTGAGGTTAGTGGCCGCCTGGCTGGGGTTCGTTGTGCTGGTCGGAGGATTCATGCTCAGGGAGGACGCGAGCTGGTCGGCTGTGATCTTGTTCCAGTTCCTGCGTGCAGCCTGTTGCTGGTGGTGGTGGATCGTGGTCCTTGCGAAGCTGAAGTGAACGCAGCTGTGGTCCGTCCAGTGGAGTCCGGTGGCGTGGCTGAAGACGATGTCCTTGCTGGATGAGAAGACGGGGTCGAGTGTGTGTCCGGCGTAGTGGGTGGGGGTGGTCACCAGTTGCTTGAGTCCCAGGTTGGCGAGGTTGTCCAGCAGGGTGGTGGTGTTGCGGTCGTTGTTGTTCTCCAGGTGGAAGTTGAGGTCCCCTAGGAGGATGTAGTCAGCGGAGCAGAGGGCGTGTGGGCTGATGAAGTCGGCGATGTCTACGCTGAATTGTGTGCGTTGTCCAGGGGGTCTGTAGATGAGGGTGCCTCTGAGGGTGGTCTTGGGGTTGATGTGGACTTGGAAGTGCAGGTGCTCGGCGTTAGCGAGGGTGTCATCGGTGTTGGTCGTGATGCGGATGGTGTTCCTGTGGACGATGGCGATGCCTCCTCCGGTGTGGTTGACGCGGTCCCTTCGGATGATCTTGTAGCCGTCTGGGATGGCGATGTCAGGCGCTGAGGAGGCGGTCATCCAGGTTTCCGTGAAGAAGGCGACGTCTGGGGCTGTGGTGTCGAGCAGGTTCCAGACCTCGATGGCGTGCCTGTGGATGAAGCGGGTGTTGAGCAGGATGCATTTCAGGTGGCTGCTGCTGTTGCTCGTCTTGGTTGGTGTAGTTGTAGTGCAGGTCCGGATGCAGGAGAACTTGCAGGAGTTGCAGCAGAAGGGTCCGTGGGTGCGTCTCGGGGTGGCACGGTAGCAGCCCGGGACTCGTCCGGCGTTGAGTGCGTTGAGGGTTGCGGCGTCGTACGTCCGTCGGATGGGCTGGGGTCTGCGGGGGCCAGGGGTCCTGGCGCTGGGCGCGGTCCTGGCGCTGGGCGCGGTCCTGGCGCTGGGCGCGGTCCAGGCGCGGACGGGCGCAGACGGGCTTACCTTTGGCGCACCTTCAGCGCTCAGTCGGTGCTCCCACTGCGCGCGTCCGCTGCGCGGTCGCTGAGGGGGCGTCATAAGAGGGGAGCCGGGAGGGCGGGTCAGCTGGGAGGCGGGGTCGCGTCCACCAATGGACTGGCGAGGGGGCGGGTCCTTAGGCAGGAAGCGGCAGGAAAGCGGGATCGGTTTCAGCGGGCGGCCCTGCGGCGGCTGGGGCGCCGTTCACGGCGTCGGTGAGGAGGTGGCACTGCAAGGGTCCCTGGAGCAGGAGCGCTGAGGAGCTAGGGGGCAACCAGGCCAGAGGCGCTGTGGTCGCTCCAGAGGCGCTGTGGTCGCGTTCGCTACGCTTGAAAAATATGTTAATAATGGTTTCCCGAGCCACCCACCTGTGTCACATTGTGAGAAAATAGTAATTTATGTTATATGTACATTTATTTCATTGAGTAATTTGAACGTTTCTTCACATCCCACTCTCCTCGGTGTGTGTGTATTGATGCAGACGCGCTGAGCGTAATATGCTATTGATCAGCATTGTTGAGTGTGGGGAGGGGCCACGACTGTCTGAGCTCCAGCAGAGGGGCTTTTGAATACCTAAGAGTCAGCAGCAAGGGCCTTGGGGCAAGATAAAGAGCTTGAGCTGTATTCCTGTAAAGATACTTCAGGAGATCTGGGGGCTCGCAAGACTGGCCTAAAGGCCTTCACAGTATGGCTGAGGGGATGCGGACATGGGTTTCTGATGGCTAGGTAACTGTCGATGGGTTTGAGAGCTGAAATATGTGAGCTGAGGGTGTCTGTGAGAAGAATAGGGCCAAGTGGAATGGGTGCAGGTGAGGTCAGTCTGAGCAACATTGGTCGATAAGTTGATGGTGATGGAAGCTCATAAGAGGATTTCAGTTCCAGCTGATCGATTCTGATGGTCAAATGTTGGTCCCCAAAGTCTGAGGGGTGGCTGAGTGTGGCTCAGGACTGGCAGAGGATCTCTGTGTGGCTGAAGTCTAGCTTGGGGTGGGCTGTCAGTTTTTTGGGGCCATATCTATTGTGGCTGACTTGGACTGTGAGGGTAACATTAGAGCCCTTGAAAGCCAGCAGACGATCAGTAATCACATAAGAACTGCCATATAGGTTCCGTAGCCGTCCCCATTCTCACACCTGTCTATAGCCGCTGTTGGGTTGCGAGACCCCCTACAGTAATTCAGTACCTAAGACTTGGCATGCAGCTGCCCATTGTATGTCTGTTCTGTCTGTGAGGTAAGCTTGATTGACTGCTGCCCATACTGTACCAGTTGTATCTGTGAGGGGAATTGGCACCGCTGCTGCCTCTGCTGTACTGGCTCTGTTTGAGGGAAATCATGTGTTGTGTTTAGCATTGCTTACTGGGATCATGGGATTCTAAGTTGCCTGGGAAACCCAAGATATATATGAGAGGGGTCCCAGTGAACCGTTTAGACATTTGTCACATTTATTTATAAAAGAAAAGACATCTAAGCAAGACACATTATAAATTAATCACAATGGGCAAGGTTAACAATACATAAATTGCAATTACAATAACAGTGCCCCAAGGAGAAAGGGAAAGAGGGGAGAATTCGCGTGATGCTGTGAGAAAGAGAAGATAAGCAAAGAAATGAAGATAGTTGTGACAAAAAGATTATTTCAAAATTATTAATTATTTGAAACTAAATTGGCTTCAGATCCCTGAACCAAAACATGGATTCACAAATTTCCAAATATTCGTCAAGAAACATGTATTAGACGCTGGTATTCTATATCCAAAAATAGGGGGGGCGTCAACTGAGATGAAATGAAGTAGCCGTCGACGTTTCGACCCCACGCTACAAATGTAGGTGTAGTTAAGACCTTACATCGGGGTCTTCATCAGGACAAGAAACGTGAAACCGAGGGTACACTACGAATTCATGGTAGAATAATTAACACAATGGTAAATTACTCGAAAAATTTCTTTTCTGTCGCAATCGTCAATTTCTTGAAGTAGGTAGACCATAAAAGCGTCTATTTTCTGATATTTTGTTGAGCATTGAATCACGACTGTGGGCAAACGCAGTATCTATTCGAAACGGGTTGCCGGGTCGTGCTTAGTCGTATTTCAAATTTGGGTAATTCCTGGTAAGATGTATACAACAACGCCACTCTGCCGTAGTGCGAAAGGGAGTGTTCTCACTCACAAAATCCGCCACTCTGCCATAGTGCCTTATTTGGGTAAACCCCCCCACCCCCTTTATTTATTTGGGAAACTCAAGAGTCCGAGGTTGACAGTTTATGCCAGTCTGCCTAGGTTTGGTTGTGTGTACCTTCTCTTAAGAAATAAGAAATATAACCTATTAACCACTTGTCCATGTGGTTTCAAAGCTGGCGACCAGTATGGGATGGCTATTTAATGAGTACAGAGGTACCAACCACTCTGAGTTCGCTTCACTGCTCGTGAGACTGCAGCGATCTTGACGTGCTGCTTCCAACCGCTGTTCCAGCCCATGCAGGCATTGAAGTGAGGAGACAATCGAGGCCGTGTCACCAAGCCTGAATTAGTAGGACTCCCGGTTCTATGGTATTTAAATTTTTGTAATTTCCGTCTGTGTTTATCCATGTATTTTTTTTTGCCAAGTTTACCTGTATTTATACATATTTTTTTAGGTTTTGTGGAAAAATGAAGCAGATATGTGTATATTTCTGCATTTATTTAACCAGCTAATGTCCACTCGTGCCTGAACGCCAGACATGTTTCACTCAGGTGGTAAAATATGCCCTTGTAAGACAATATGTACATTTTAGTATCAAGGTTGTGCAAATCTACTGCTGTTTAAGGCTCTTAATTAAAATCCCTACATTTTTTTAACCCCCTTGCCTGTAAATCTGCACAGGTATTGGCTTGGCAGTCATGATTTACAGCATTTAGATTCACTCAAAAACAACCCAATTACCGTTTTTATCCACATTTAAAAATAAATACAGACAGGAAAATAAATGATTTTCTGTCTGTATGTATCTGTAAAAATCAGCAAAAATGGAAAGCAGGGAGCCATACGCAAACATGGCCCATCTTTAAAGACTTTCCCTGAGATGCGCGGAACCTGATTATCGATGTGCTTAAGTGCTAGGTGGATTTATAAAGGAAAAAATAATTTATTAAAGAACCGGTGCTGCTTCACTGCCTGTGCACGCCTTGCAGTAGGAATTTCATCAAGCTGCTGCTGTGTGCGAAATTCTAAGGACTGCCTCTGGGTGCTGCAGTGGGTGTGGCGTCCCAAGGGAAACACCGCTGCTGGGTGCATCCTCGCTGCAAGGCGCAAAAGGAAACAGAAAAAAAGCACTGTGCATTTTCTTTTCCACGCTGCTCTTAGCCGGGCAGTACAACAAAAGGGTGCATCTTTTCAAGCCAGAGTGCGGCACTAGAATAATTGCAAAACAAAGGAAACTCACGTTTGGTCCTGGAAGAGCGCTGCTGAAGGAAGGTGCTGGAGCCATTTTGTGGGCAGGATATATTAGGATATGTCAGAAGATGTGGATGAGCAGTGTCACAAGAAACAATGGACAACGAAAGGGGACTAAACATTGCATTATGGTAGACAACAGAGAGGACTAAGGACCCTGAGTTGGTGAACAGTCCATCATCATAGAAAGGGGATAACCATTCTTCTGCAAATTCTTAGTAGGTAGTGCACAGGAATATGAACCGTTGACCATGGTGACTACTTTTATTATATTATTTTATTTTGTTCTGAAAGACAAGCGTTCTGCATTGTGACATTGTATATATTTGTTGGTTTACCACACCATGGCAAAGCAAACAGTAGCTGCTCCTCCCAAGATTAACCACAGACGAAGTAAGTTGCCTAATAAGAATACGAAGACTGAACCCTGTCGTATTAGACCCTTCAAAACAAGGAGGCCATCCTTAATGGAAGAGGATGCCTCACACACTTTTTTGTGTCATGCTTCATCATAAGCATCCTCTCCCCACCCTGGCAAGATGGTACTACCAGGGCAGGCTCAACCTCCACAAAGGCTTGGCGGTAGGAGGGAGGTCTTACATAAAACTTACAGGATAAAGCTGGGTTCCAGATCAATTAAAAATACCTTACTCCGTTGCACCATCTAGATTAGAGGTGGACACCCACAATAAAATAGATAGGGATCCGCTAATACCCTGATGAATGCCCCAGACCGGTTAGGCTATACGTTGCGGGCAGAAACATGTAGGTAATGTGAATGTTGGACTAGAATCATTACTCTCTAAAGGTCCATCACTGATTTTCTTTTTAGTGTACCTAAGGTCCTTACTACTAAAGTATTTTTAATTGATCTGATCTCAGGAATAAAAAGCAGCTGAGGTCTTTCCTGGGTCTTGTGAAGCATTACTCCAAATTTGTTGAGCTCTTTTCTAGCAAGGCTCAAGTGTTGCATATGTTGATGAAAAGGAGGACAAGCTATGAGTGGTTAGAGGATTGTCAATTAGCATTTGACGCTATTAGGATGGTGATATTGAAGGCCAACTTTTTGGTATTATTTGACCCAGTAAAGAGGTCCATTGTTGTGACAGACACTAGTTGTTATGGTTTGGGTGCTGTGTTGATGCAAGGGCATGAGGGAAAGGAAAGGGTTGTTGGTTCGCATCACAAATGTTCTTATTCAGTTATTAAGAAAGAGGCTTTAGTGTGTTGGTGGAGGGTGCAGTGCTACAGGGCATTCATGTGGGGAACTCATTTTGAACATCACCCACTTATTGATTTATTTACCATTAAGTTTGCAGTATACACCACGCCTCTAAAAGCAAAGGTGTTATACAGGAATATACTTTCAGTGTCCAGTATGTTCCGGGTCACAAAAATGTGAATGCAGATTGTTTGTCTCGTTTGCCGTTAGAGGGTGATGCGTGTAGTAATGAAGATGATTGATCTCACATGTAAGAGAGCCATATGGAAGGAGTGCTCAAATGAGTTGGCTAATGATGTAAACTTAAAATTACTCATTTACAAGACAAGTTACCCATTTGGGAGAGACTGACTCAGGAGGAAAAGGAAGGACTATGTGAATTCTTGCCAGTGTGGGATGAGTTTTCTATGGTGGAAGGAATAGTCAGAAGATGTGACAGATTAGTTGCACCTCTTCCACTGTGCCACTGAGTTTTAGAGCTTTTGCATCAAGGATACAGGGGTATTTCAGCAATGAAAAGGAAGACCCGAAATGCTTTCTGGTTTGCTAGGGATGGACAAACAGATTAAGAGGTATTTGCGGAATTGTGAACCGTGCAACAACAAAACTCACAACGTGTTAGAAACGCCCATTACTGCTGTGAAATTTCCGGATAGGCCTTACGAGACAGTTGAGATGGACATTTGTGGACCTTTTGAGTGTTTTGGTCTGTTGATAGTAGGTTTGCCCTAGTCCTAATAGACTATTGCTCAAAATGGCCGGAAGTAGCAGTTGTCAGACATCAAATCTCACAATGTTATAGCATTTTGTGAGGAAATCTTCCAGAGAGAAGGATGTCCAGAAGGAGCGGTGTCCGACAACAGGCCACTTTAATAATTTCTCAAAAAGGAATTAAGCATCACAAAACCATGGTGTATAATCACGCGAACATGATTTAGTCCAAAAGTTTAACTGACTTTTGGGAGAGTCTATCTAATTAGCTTTGGGAAAGGGTTTAAGTTGGAAAAAGGAAGTAAGAAACATGTTATGGAGTTACAGAACAACTCCTCATTTTGTCATGTAACAGACTCCATTTTATTTGTTGAAACGAATAGTGGTGTGCATGGTTATTGCGCCAGCATGGATAAGTAGAACAAATGCGGTTAACCTGGACAAACATTCTTTGACATTGAGAGTGAAACAAGATCAAGGGAAATATACCCGCATAAGTAACACAGTTTGAGAGGTAAAGTGTTCAAAAAGGGAGAATGTGTTAGAGTGCGAATTGGAACTGGGGTCAGAAAGGGTGGCTCGAAATGGTATAATCCAAACATAGTGTTGGATGTGCATGGCAATGTTGTGTGTGGAAGGTGGCAAATGACGGAACAATCAAAAAGTTACTAAGTGCCCTGAGGTCGAAATTGATATGTAGAACAAGGGTAAAGAATCTTTGCAAGGTAAATAAGCATTGGAAATGCAATAAGGCTCGCATTAGGAAAGTTTGAGCTATTGGTCTTATAAATTAATTTTTTTTTATTCATGTGTTATTTTTTAAAATAGCTAAATTAATAGCTTTGTCATTTACAATGCCAGTAGTTATAACTTTCACAAACACCTATAGCATTTCTAATGCAACATGTTTTGTATTTACGTGACTTAGATGTATTGATATTACAAATAACAATGGCTTTTAATTTTTTTAAATAAATAATACTTAAATAATTTATTTAATTTGTAATGGCAATAGCTTAAACTTTTGTAAATAACTTTTGTGAAGATTACGTTCAGTGTTTTTTATTGTGACGAAAATCCAAGAACAGAAGTGAAATATTAACATCTTTTTGTGATTTGTAATAAAGCATGAAAGCTTGAAAACCGCTTGAAACATTGAAAGAACATATTTGAAGCAGTGATGCTGTGGTTGCTCTGAGTGATGCTGTGGTTGCTCTGAGTGATGCTGTTGCGCTGAGTGATGCTGTGGTGGTGCTGAGTGATGCTGTGGGGGTGCTGAGTGGTGTGTGCATCGGTGGAGCTTAGTGGGTGCATTGGTGGGGCTGTGTTGTGGGTGCCTCGGTGGCGCTGTGTGGTGGATGCATCGGTGGAGCTGTGTGGTGGGTGCATCGGTGGAGCTGTGTCAGGGGAGCTGTGTGGTGGCTGCATCGGTGGAGCTGTGTGGTGGGTGCATCGGTGGAGCTGTGTGGTGGGTGCCTCGGTGGAGCTGTGTGGTGGGTGCATCGGTGAAGCTGTGTGGTGGGTGCATCGGTGGAGCTGTGTAGGTGGGTGCATCGGTGGAGCTGTGTGGTGGGTGCATCGGTGTAGGTGGGTGCATCGGTGGAGCTGTGCCGGTGGAGCTGGGTGGTGGCTGCATTGGTGGAGCTGTGTGGTGGGTGCATCGGTGGAGCTGTGTGGTGGGTCGTTCTGTGGAGCTGTGTGGTGGGTGCCTCGGTGGAGCTGTGTGGTGGGTGCATCGGTGGAGCTGGGTGGTGGGTGCATCAGTGGAGCTGTGTGGTGGGTGCATCGGTGGAGCTGTGTCAGGGGAGCTGTGTGGTGGCTGCATCGGTGGAGCTGTGTGGTGGGTGCATCGGTGGAGCTGTGTGGTGGGTCGTTCGGTGGAGCTGTGTGGTGGGTCGTTCGGTGGAGCTGTGTGGTGGGTGCCTCGGTGGAGCTGTGTGGTGGGTGCATCGGTGGAGCTGTGTGGTGGGTCGTTCGGTGGAGCTGTTGTGGTGGGTGCCTCGGTGGAGCTGTGTGGTGGGTGCATCGGTGGAGCGGTGCGGTGGGTGCATCAGTGGAGCTGTGTGGTGGGTGCATCGGTGTAGGTGGGTGCATCGGTGGAGCTGTGCCGGTGGAGCTGGGTGGTGGCTGCATTGGTGGAGCTGTGTGGTGGGTGCATCGGTGGAGCTGTGTGGTGGGTCGTTCTGTGGAGCTGTGTGGTGGGTGCCTCGGTGGAGCTGTGTGGTGGGTGCATCGGTGGAGCTGGGTGGTGGGTGCATCAGTGGAGCTGTGTGGTGGGTGCATCGGTGGAGCTGTGTCAGGGGAGCTGTGTGGTGGCTGCATCGGTGGAGCTGTGTGGTGGGTGCATCGGTGGAGCTGTGTGGTGGGTCGTTCGGTGGAGCTGTGTGGTGGGTCGTTCGGTGGAGCTGTGTGGTGGGTGCCTCGGTGGAGCTGTGTGGTGGGTGCATCGGTGGAGCTGTGTGGTGGGTCGTTCGGTGGAGCTGTTGTGGTGGGTGCCTCGGTGGAGCTGTGTGGTGGGTGCATCGGTGGAGCGGTGCGGTGGGTGCATCAGTGGAGCTGTGTGGTGGGTGCATCGGTGGAGCTGTGTAGGTGAAGCTGTGTGGTGGGTGCATTGGTGGCGCTGTGTGGTGGGTGCATCGGTGGAGCTGTGTGGTGGGTGCATCGGTGGAGCTGTGTGGTGGGTGCATCGGTGGAGCTGTGTGGTGGCTGCATCGGTGGAGCTGTGTGGTGGGTGCATCGGTGGAGCTGTGTGGTGGGTCGTTCGGTGGAGCTGTGTGGTGGGTGCCTCAGTGGAGCTGTGTGGTGGGTGCATCGGTGGAGCTGTGTGGTGGGTGCATCGGTGGAGCTGTGTGGTGGGTGCATCGGTGGAGCTGTGTGGTGGGTGCATCGGTGGAGCTGTGTGGTGGGTGCATCGGTGGAGCTGGGTGGTGGGTTCATCGGTGGAGCTGTGTCGGTGGAGCTGTGTGGTGGCTGCATTGGTGGAGCTGTGTGGTGGGTGCATCGGTGGAGCTGTGTGGTGGGTCGTTCTGTGGAGCTGTGTGGTGGGTGCTTCGGTGGAGCTGTGTGGTGGGTGCATCGGTGGAGCTGTGTGGTGGGTGCATCGGTGGAGCTGTGTGGTGGGTCGTTCGGTGGAGCTGTTGTGGTGGGTGCCTCGGTGGAGCTGTGTGGTGGGTGCATCGGTGGAGCTGTGTGGTGGGTGCATCGGTGGAGCGGTGTGGTGGGTGCATCAGTGGAGCTGTGTGGTGGGTGCATCGGTGGAGCTGTGTGGTGGGTGCATCGGTGGAGCTGTGTGGTGGGTCGTTCGGTGGAGATGTGTGGTGGGTCATTCGGTGGAGCTGTGTGGTGGGTGCCTCGGTGGAGCTGTGTGGTGGGTGCATCTGTGGAGCTGTGTGGTGGGTGTATCGGTGGAGCTGTGTAGGTGGAGCTGTGGTGGGTGCATCGGTGGAGCTGGGTGGTGGGTGCATCGGTGGAGCTGTGTGGTGGGTGCATCGGTGGAGCTTTGTCGGTGGAGCTGTGTGGTGGCTGCATTGGTGGAGCTGTGTGGTGGGTGCCTCGGCGGAGCTGGGTGCATCTGTGGAGCTGTGTGGTGGGTGCATCGGTAGAGCTGTGTGGTGGGTGCTTCGGTGGAGCTGTGTAGTGGGTGCATCAGTGGAGCTGTGTGGTGGGTGCCTCGGTGGAGCTGTGTGGTGGGTGCCTTGGTGGAGCTGTGTGGTGGGTGCCTTGGTGGAGCTGTGTGGTGGGTGCCTTGGTGGAGCTGTATGGTGGGTGCCTTGGTGGAGCTGTATGGTGGGTGCCTCGGTGGAGCTGTGTGGTGGGTGCATCGGTGGAGCTGTGTGGTGGGTGCATCTGTGGAGCTGTGTGGTGGCGGCATCGGTGGAGCTGTGTGGTGGGTGCATCGGTGGAGCTGTGTGGTGGGTCGATCGGTGGAGCTGTGTGGTGGGTCGATCGGTGGAGCTGTGTGGTGGGTCGATCGGTGGAGCTGTGTGGTGGGTGCTTCGGTGGAGCTGTGTAGTGGGTGCATCGGTGGAGCTGTGTGGTGGGTTGTTCGGTGGAGCTGTGTGGTGGGTTGTTCGGTGGAGCTGTGTGGTGGGTGCCTAGGTGGAGCTGTGTGGTGGGTGCATCGGTGGAGCTGTGTGGTGGGTCGTTCGGTGGAGCTGTGTGGTGGGTCGTTCGGTGGAGCTGTGTGGTGGGTCGTTCGGTGGAGCTGTGTGGTGGGTCATTTGGTGGAGCTGTGTGGTGGGTCATTCGGTGGAGATGTGTGGTGGGTGCATTGGTGGAGCTGTGTGGTGGGTGCATCGGTGGAACTGTAGGTGGAGCTGTGTGGTGGGTGCATCGGTGGAGCTGTGTGGTGGGTGCATCGGTGGAGCTGTGTGGTGGGTGCATCGGTGAAGCTGTGTGGTGGGTGCATCGGTGGAGCTGGGTGGTGGGTGCATCGGTGGAGCTGTGTGGTGGGTGCATCGGTGGAGCTGTGTGGTGGGTCGATCGGTGGAGCTGTGTGGTGGGTCGATCGGTGGAGCTGTGTGGTGGGTCGATCGGTGGAGCTGTGTGGTGGGTGCTTCGGTGGAGCTGTGTAGTGGGTGCATCGGTGGAGCTGTGTGGTGGGTTGTTCGGTGGAGCTGTGTGGTGGGTTGTTCGGTGGAGCTGTGTGGTGGGTGCCTAGGTGGAGCTGTGTGGTGGGTGCATCGGTGGAGCTGTGTGGTGGGTCGTTCGGTGGAGCTGTGTGGTGGGTCGTTCGGTGGAGCTGTGTGGTGGGTCGTTCGGTGGAGCTGTGTGGTGGGTCATTCGGTGGAGCTGTGTGGTGGGTCATTCGGTGGAGATGTGTGGTGGGTGCATTGGTGGAGCTGTGTGGTGGGTGCATCGGTGGAACTGTAGGTGGAGCTGTGTGGTGGGTGCATCGGTGGAGCTGTGTGGTGGGTGCATCGGTGGAGCTGTGTGGTGGGTGCATCGGTGAAGCTGTGTGGTGGGTGCATCGGTGGAGCTGTGTGGTGGGTGCATCGGTGGAGCTGTGTGGTGGGTGCATCGGTGGAGCTGTATGGTGGGTGCATCGGTGGAGCTGTGTAGGTGGAGCTGTGTGGTGGGTGCATCGGTGGAGCTGTGTGGTGGGTGCATCGGTGGAGCTGTGTGGTGGGTGCATCGGTGGAGCTGTGTGGTGGGTGCATCGGTGGAGCTGTGTGGTCGGTGCATCGGTGGAGCTGTGTGGTGGCTGCATCGGTGGAGCTGTGTGGTGGCTGCATCGGTGGAGCTTTGTGGTGGGTGCATCGGTAGAGCTGTGTGGTGGGTCGTTCGGTGGAACTGTGTGGTGGGTGCCTCAGTGGAGCTGTGTGGTGGGTGCCTCAGTTGAGCTGTGTGGTGGGTGCCTTGGTGGAGCTGTATGGTGGGTGCCTCGGTGGAGCTGTGTGGTGGGTGCATCAGTGGAGCTGTGTGGTGGGTGCATCGGTGGAGCTGTGTCAGTGGAGCTGTGTGGTGGCTGCATTGGTGGAGTTGTGTGGTGGGTGCATCGGTGGAGCTGTGTAGGTGGAGCTGTGTGGTGGGTGCATCGGTGGAGCTGTGTGGTGGGTGCATCGGTGGAGCTGTGTCGGTGGAGCTGTGTGGTGGCTGCATCAGTGGAGCTGTGTGGTGGGTGCATCGGTGGAGCTGTGTGGTGGGTCGTTCGATGGAGCTGTGTGGTGGGTCGCTCGGTGGAGCTGTGTGGTGGGTGCATCGGTGGAGCTGTGTGGTGGGTCGTTCGGTGGAGCTGTGTGGTGGGTCGTTCGGTGGAGCTGTGTGGTGGGTCGTTCGGTGGAGCTGTGTGGTGGGTGCCGCGGTGGAGCTGTGTGGTGGGTGCCTCGGTGGAGCAATGTGGTGGGTGCATCGGTGGAGCTGTGTGGTGGGTGCATCAGTGGAGCTGTGTGGTGGGTGCATCGGTGGAGCTGTGTAGGTGGGTGCATCGGTGGAGCTGTGTGGTGGGTGCATCGGTGGAGCTGTGTCGGTGGAGCTGTGTGATGGCTGCATCGGTGGAGCTGTGTGGTGGATCGTTTGGTGGAGCTGTGTGGTGGATCGTTTGGTGGAGCTGTGTGGTGGATCGTTTGGTGGAGCTGTGTGGTGGGTCGTTTGGTGGAGCTGTGTGGTGGGTCGTTTGGTGGAGCTGTGTGGTGGGTCGTTTGGTGGAGCTGTGTGGTGGGTCGTTCGGTGGAGCTGTGTGGTGGGTCGTTCGGTGGAGCTGTGTGGTGGGTCGTTCGGTGGAGCTGTGTGGTGGGTGCCGCGGTGGAGCTGTGTGGTGGGTGCCTCGGTGGAGCTGTGTGGTGGGTGCATCGGTGGAGCAATGTGGTGGGTGCATCGGTGGAGCTGTGTGGTGGGTGCATCAGTGGAGCTGTGTGGTGGGTGCATCGGTGGAGCTGTGTAGGTGGGTGCATCGGTGGAGCTGTGTGGTGGGTGCATCGGTGGAGCTGTGTCGGTGGAGCTGTGTGATGGCTGCATCGGTGGAGCTGTGTGGTGGATCGTTTGGTGGAGCTGTGTGGTGGATCGTTTGGTGGAGCTGTGTGGTGGGTCGTTTGGTGGAGCTGTGTGGTGGGTCGTTTGGTGGAGCTGTGTGGTGGGTCGTTCGGTGGAGCTGTGTGGTGGGTCGTTCGGTGGAGCTGTGTGGTGGGTGCCTCGTGGAGCTGTGTGGTGGGTGCATCGGTGGAGCTGTGTGGTGGGTGCATCGGTGGAGCTGTGTGGTGGGTGCATCGGTGGAGCTGTGTGGTGGGTGCATCGGTGGAGCTGTGTGGTGGGTGCATCGGTGGAGCTGTGTGGTGGGTGCATCGGTGAAGCTGTGTGGTGGGTGCATCGGTGGAGCTGGGTGGTGGGTGCATCGGTGGAGCTGTGTGGTGGGTGCATCGGTGGAGCTGTGTGGTGGGTCGATCGGTGGAGCTGTGTGGTGGGTCGATCGGTGGAGCTGTGTGGTGGGTCGATCGGTGGAGCTGTGTGGTGGGTGCTTCGGTGGAGCTGTGTAGTGGGTGCATCGGTGGAGCTGTGTGGTGGGTTGTTCGGTGGAGCTGTGTGGTGGGTTGTTCGGTGGAGCTGTGTGGTGGGTGCCTAGGTGGAGCTGTGTGGTGGGTGCATCGGTGGAGCTGTGTGGTGGGTCGTTCGGTGGAGCTGTGTGGTGGGTCGTTCGGTGGAGCTGTGTGGTGGGTCGTTCGGTGGAGCTGTGTGGTGGGTCATTCGGTGGAGCTGTGTGGTGGGTCATTCGGTGGAGATGTGTGGTGGGTGCATTGGTGGAGCTGTGTGGTGGGTGCATCGGTGGAACTGTAGGTGGAGCTGTGTGGTGGGTGCATCGGTGGAGCTGTGTGGTGGGTGCATCGGTGGAGCTGTGTGGTGGGTGCATCGGTGAAGCTGTGTGGTGGGTGCATCGGTGGAGCTGTGTGGTGGGTGCATCGGTGGAGCTGTGTGGTGGGTGCATCGGTGGAGCTGTATGGTGGGTGCATCGGTGGAGCTGTGTAGGTGGAGCTGTGTGGTGGGTGCATCGGTGGAGCTGTGTGGTGGGTGCATCGGTGGAGCTGTGTGGTGGGTGCATCGGTGGAGCTGTGTGGTGGGTGCATCGGTGGAGCTGTGTGGTCGGTGCATCGGTGGAGCTGTGTGGTGGCTGCATCGGTGGAGCTGTGTGGTGGCTGCATCGGTGGAGCTTTGTGGTGGGTGCATCGGTAGAGCTGTGTGGTGGGTCGTTCGGTGGAACTGTGTGGTGGGTGCCTCAGTGGAGCTGTGTGGTGGGTGCCTCAGTTGAGCTGTGTGGTGGGTGCCTTGGTGGAGCTGTATGGTGGGTGCCTCGGTGGAGCTGTGTGGTGGGTGCATCAGTGGAGCTGTGTGGTGGGTGCATCGGTGGAGCTGTGTCAGTGGAGCTGTGTGGTGGCTGCATTGGTGGAGTTGTGTGGTGGGTGCATCGGTGGAGCTGTGTAGGTGGAGCTGTGTGGTGGGTGCATCGGTGGAGCTGTGTGGTGGGTGCATCGGTGGAGCTGTGTCGGTGGAGCTGTGTGGTGGCTGCATCAGTGGAGCTGTGTGGTGGGTGCATCGGTGGAGCTGTGTGGTGGGTCGTTCGATGGAGCTGTGTGGTGGGTCGCTCGGTGGAGCTGTGTGGTGGGTGCATCGGTGGAGCTGTGTGGTGGGTCGTTCGGTGGAGCTGTGTGGTGGGTCGTTCGGTGGAGCTGTGTGGTGGGTGCCGCGGTGGAGCTGTGTGGTGGGTGCCTCGGTGGAGCTGTGTGGTGGGTGCATCGGTGGAGCAATGTGGTGGGTGCATCGGTGGAGCTGTGTGGTGGGTGCATCAGTGGAGCTGTGTGGTGGGTGCATCGGTGGAGCTGTGTAGGTGGGTGCATCGGTGGAGCTGTGTGGTGGGTGCATCGGTGGAGCTGTGTCGGTGGAGCTGTGTGATGGCTGCATCGGTGGAGCTGTGTGGTGGATCGTTTGGTGGAGCTGTGTGGTGGATCGTTTGGTGGAGCTGTGTGGTGGGTCGTTTGGTGGAGCTGTGTGGTGGGTCGTTTGGTGGAGCTGTGTGGTGGGTCGTTTGGTGGAGCTGTGTGGTGGGTCGTTCGGTGGAGCTGTGTGGTGGGTCGTTCGGTGGAGCTGTGTGGTGGGTGCCTCGTGGAGCTGTGTGGTGGGTGCATCGGTGGAGCTGTGTGGTGGGTGCATCGGTGGAGCTGTGTGGTGGGTGCATCGGTGGAGCTGTGTGGTGGGTGCATCGGTGGAGCTGTGTGGTGGGTGCATCGGTGGAGCTGTGTGGTGGGTCGTTCGGTGAAGCTGTGTGGTGGGTGCCTCGGTGGAGCTGTGTGGTGGGTGCATCGACACTTGTATGTTCAATTCTAGCAAATACTGCCCTCCTGCGACAAGGAAGCAGTAACTATTTCAAAGGCTCTTAACTCCATGGCTGCTAAGGCAATTCCCCCACTGTGCTGACTTTTCATTTACTCCATTGTTCATGACGAGCTCAGCTCGTCATGAGTGTAAGAGAGGTGTACTGCATGACGAGCTGAGCTCGTCATGAGCATCGAAGGAGTTAATGAACATAGTAAAGGGAGTCATGTCAGTGGCATGGCGAAACGAGAGGAATGAGGTCTGCTACGTTAATTAATGGGCCACTCAAACCCAGACAGACAGAGGGTAAAATGGCTCAGAACTCACGACTTGGAGACGGAAGGCCTCCTGCACAACAGGGGATCTGGGGCTCTGTGCTATGCCCACGGGTAATGCTACCTACTACCTACGCCATTTGCAGTCAATGTGAATGTAAATTACAAACATTTAAAATAAATTTTCTTTTTCTAAAGCTAGACAACACTTTTCAGACGTGTTCCTCGATTCATTGACATTCATAAGCAATCTCAATGACACAGAGTAAAAATAAAACGTGGGGAGAATCCACTGTAATTTACGGTGAGGCCCAAAAGACTGGAACGCCCACGTCCAGAAGCCACTCAGCTCCATGGGCATTTTATCAAAAACGTTTCACATCAGAAGCTAGGCACATATGCCATTTGTTGGCATGCCATTTTTCACTGGGAAACTCCACGTTTCCACAAAACATGCCCTGCCTAACTGCTTAAGGATGCACTGATTTACAGGCAGTCTCATTTTAAACATTGCTAACATCAGGAATGTCCCCTCTCAAAGACACACAACAATCAGATGTACCTATGCCATGAGCTCAATGTAATGTAGTTGGCAAGCTTTTTATTTGTGAGTGTCTTAAAGCGTTAATTGGATTTCTTACATAGAGGCTCGTACGTCTCTATGATGTTTTAATGGAAGGTGTCGAATCGGGGATTATTTGCCGCAGCAGTGCACAAAGAGCAAATACTGTGATTCTGAAATCATAAATGTCATTATAATTTTGGCTTCTACTATTAAACAGGTCAAAGCCAGTATTTGTTCAGGCGGATTTAGTTTCCACTTGTGGTGTCCTGAGTTTGCTCATATGTAAACAGATTTATCAGTATGTTTCAGTTAATACCGTTTTTCGTATGCCTAACAGAGTGTGGAAGTACTTAATAAAAAAAAGTTTGCTGTTTTCACCGCTGTCAGGAGAAAGCATATGAACAGCAGGCGGCCCGAGCTTATTCCCTGCAAAAGTATTTGCTGAAGGGCGCGTTCTCCTTTCTTGTTTTTTGGCACGAACGGTACAGCAAAGCAAGGCTGTAGAAACCTGCAAAGATTTCAAATCTTTATTCGATTAAAGAATGTCCTTGTCAGCACCCGCGCCTACATGTTGGCTGGTTTGCAGGAAATGCATGCCCGAATAACCACGAAATCCGAGCAAATGACAATTTTCTGCCGATGCCAACATGCCAGATATGAATTTAGCTTGTTTTCCTCATTTTTAAGAGAGGCGTTTAGGGAAGGGAGCTTCAAATAGGTGCAGTTTGCTGAACACAGGTTAATGATCGGGTCGCCTGCTGTTCATTAAACACGGCCTGGCGGCCGTGAAACGGAAAGGCCGGCCGGCTGTGAATAATTAGAGAAGCTGTGGGAGGGAGGCTGGGCTGCCTTTGATGTGCTAATGCGAGGCACGCAGGCAGGCGGCTGGTGGCATTGTGCACGCGCTTTTTAGGGCTTGCGCTTGCGCAATGACCTAAAAAGCACATGCACTGCATGGAATCGCCAGTGGTTAAACTCTGGATAAGCCACTATACAGCTTCGCCAGCTATGCACAAAGCGCATCAGCAGGCGAGCCCTAGAAACCTGGCATTAAGTGTGGCAGTGAAGAAAAATAGAGATGCAGTGTTTGCATCAAAGTTATGCCTAAAAAGAATTCTAAGTAACATGTGATGTATTTGCATTTTAGATGTAAAATATATGTCATAGTATTTTTGTAAATATCTTAATAGCCAGTAGCAGATCTTGTGACACCAAGAGACTCATGGAATGCAAATTTGTAGTTCAGTTTATATATATATATGTATATATATATATATATATATATATATATATATATATATATATATATATATATGCTACTGGCGGTCGCCAGTAGGTAGTTCTAGTTAGGATTTTTTTCAATGCAAAATCTCAAAATTCTATTAGGAATAACTTTGGCGCTGGTTGACGAATCTGCCTGAAAATTTCCTCAAATTTGCCTCGCGGAGCTCCGGTCCTTCCCTGAAAGTTTCAGGGGGATTCGTCAAGCGGGGGCTGAGATAAAAGGGGGGTCCCAAAACATGTTTTCCCCATGCTAATTTCCATAGGGCGGTCGACCTCACTTTTAGCCCGAACGGCTCAATGGATTTCCACCAAACTTGGCTAAATTGTAGGGACTGGTAGCCCGATGTGCCTTTGCTATGTCTCAAGATATGTGCTCCAGTGTTTTTTTACAAAAATTAACTTTGAAAAAATATATATTGGGCTACATTGGGCTATATATGTTAGAGCCCAAATGTAGCCCAAAGATGCCCACCAGAGACAAAAAAAAACAAATGTAGCCCAAATATCAGCCAGATGTAGCCCAACTATAGCCCAATGACAGAATGTCCCAGAGTGTTCTAAAGAACAACTAGAGCGCTAACAGTCTTACTTATGACAAAAGTATGGCACACCTGAAGTCATCTTGATTGGAATAAAGTGTTAACACTTAAAACATTTAATTTGCAAAGGAACAAAATGAGGGGGTTCATTTTGCCATAGAAATTATGATTAGTGCTGAAGAAAGAAAAATTAGGGCACATTTTGAGTGACTTCTCAAATCCTCTTATATTTCATTAAAAAATTCTGATATGCAGTCTCCCAAGATGGCCATCGGAGACAAAAGAGCCCAAATGTAGCCCAATTATCAGCCAGATGTAGCCCAACTATAGCCCAATGACAGAATGTCCCAGAGTGTTCTAAAGAACAACTAGAGCGCTAACAGTCTTACTTATGACAAAAGTATGGCACACCTGAAGTCATCTTGATTGGAATAAAGTGTTAACACTTAAAACATTTAATTTGCAAAGGAACAAAATGAGGGGGTTCATTTTGCCATAGAAATTATGATTAGTGCTGAAGAAAGAAAAATTAGGGCACATTTTGAGTGACTTCTCAAATCCTCTTATATTTCATTAAAAAATTCTGATATGCAGTCTCCCAAGATGGCCATCGGAGACAAAAGAGCCCAAATGTAGCCCAATTATCAGCCAGATGTAGCCCAACTATAGCCCAATGACAGAATGTCCCAGAGTGTTCTAAAGAACAACTAGAGCGCTAACAGTCTTACTTATGACAAAAGTATGGCACACCTGAAGTCATCTTGATTGGAATAAAGTGTTAACACTTAAAACATTTAATTTGCAAAGGAACAAAATGAGGGGGTTCATTTTGCCATAGAAATTATGATTAGTGCTGAAGAAAGAAAAATTAGGGCACATTTTGAGTGACTTCTCAAATCCTCTTATATTTCATTAAAAAATTCTGATATGCAGTCTCCCAAGATGGCCATCGGAGACAAAAGAGCCCAAATGTAGCCCAATTATCAGCCAGATGTAGCCCAACTATAGCCCAATGACAGAATGTCCCAGAGTGTTCTAAAGAACAACTAGAGCGCTAACAGTCTTACTTATGACAAAAGTATGGCACACCTGAAGTCATCTTGATTGGAATAAAGTGTTAACACTTAAAACATTTAATTTGCAAAGGAACAAAATGAGGGGGTTCATTTTGCCATAGAAATTATATATATATATATATATATATATATATATATATATATATATATATATATATATATATATATCCTACTGGCGATAGCCAGTAGGTATATATAGTTAGAATTTTCAGAAATCCCATAGGAAAAAAATCCTATGTCGAATAACTTTGGCGTTTGTGGACGGAATTGGCTGAAATTTACAGGAAAATGGTACATTTTGTTTCTGAGCAGCCCCTGAAAATTTGGGGGGGTTTTGTCAAGGGGGGGGCCGAGAAAAAAGGGGGGTCTCAAAACGCGTTTTTCCCATTCATTTTTCCATAGGGCGGTTGGACTCACTTTTAGCTCGAACGGCTGAATGGATTTACATGAAACTTGGCAAAATTGTAGATATGGTTTGCCCGACGTGCCTTTGCTATGTCTCAATATATGTGCTCCAATGGATTTTGAGAAATTAACGTTTTAAAAAATATATATATCTGTGACAGCGCTCCGGTTAGCGCCCCGGAACTTCGCGAAGCTGGTTGGCTCTCCGGTGTCTGTCAACATTCTAAACAGTCCGGAGCGGCCGCCATCTTGTCTCTCGGTAGGATCGAGAGACAAGATGTGGTGAAAAACAAAGGGGGAAAAGAAGGAAAGGGGCAAGGTAGACCCCTCCTGACCCCCTAGGATTGATGAGGGGGATATTAAAGTGCCCCGCGGGGCAAAAAAAAAAAAAAAAAATTGCGAACCGGGCAGCTAACCGGGAAGCTAACCGGCAACGTAACGGGAGTCTGAGGAGAAGCTGATTGGCTGTCAACATTGTAAACAGTCCGGAGCGGCCGCCATCTTGTCTCTCGCTAGGATCAAGAGACAAGAGGTGGAAAAAAAAAAGGGGGAAATGAAGGAAAGGGGGAAAGGTAGACCCCTCCTGACCCCCTATATATTTTGCACATCCGCAATCCAATGCTGATGATGTCACATATTATATCATTCATGACATGGTCAGTGACATCACTGATGACATCACTGATGACATCTCATTTGACATCAATGATCACACCACTATTATTCTATTCTATTATTCTATTCTATTCTATTAAAATTATTTATACAGCGCACTATCACCATCGGTTTCTTGGCGCTCTTGATAAAGATTGCGGTGATCCAGGAAGGGGATTAGTCATAGGCCGCTTGAAAGAACAGAGTTTTTAGGAGAGTACGAAAGCTATCGTACTTTGGGCAGAGACGAAGAGAGAGGGGTAGGGAGTTCCAGGTGGCGGGAGCCAGGACAGAGAAGCTCAGGCCACCGTGCCTTTTTCTTTTAAATCTGGGGACCTCAAGGAGATTCAAAGATGCTGAGCGAAGAGCTCTGGCAGGAATATGACGAGACAAAGCTGATGAGATGAACCTAGGAGCTGCGTCCTCAAGGGCCTTAAAGGTGGTACATGCCAGTTTGAAGATGCAGCGTTTTGAGACAGGGAGCCAATGCAGACTACGGAGTAGGGGGGTGACGTGCTGGTGTTTGGGCTGGCAGAAAATCAGGCGGGCAGCTTGATTCTGCACCAACTGAAGTCGATGGAGGTGACATGCAGGAATTCCTGCGTACAAAATGTTGGCGTAGTCAAGCCTGGAGGTGATGAGCACAATGACAACCTGGGTCAGGGCTTCTTTATTAAGAAACCTGCTGATCTTGCGAATTCGCCTGAGGTGGAAGAAGCAGGCAGAAGTTACCGCGTTGATGTGGGGTCTCATTGATAGATCTTGGGAGATGATCACCCCCAGGCTTTTGACGGAGCTCACAGGAGTGGGTGCCGTCCCCAGAGATGTAGGCCAGAAGGAGGCATTCCATGGGTGATTGGGGCCACCCACCAAGACGAGCTCAGTCTTGGTGGGGTTTAACTTTAAGTGGCTGTGATACATCCACTCTGCTATGGTTAGCATGGTGGACTGGAAGTTGGTGCGGGAAGAGGGGAGGGAATCGACAGGGAAAATTAACTGCAGATCATCGGCATAATTATAAATTGTGACTGGGAAGTTGCGGAGGGTGGCTAACACTGGTTGGAGATATAAATTAAAAAGAAGAGGGGATAGTGCCGAACCTTGTGGGACACCACAGTGAAGGGGAGTGCAGGGTGCGGAAAAAGTGGAGAGGTGGACGGACTGTGAGCGCTGGTGGAGGAAGGATTTGAGCCAGTCAAGGGCCACTCCTTGGATGCCGGCATTGGAGACACGGTCGATCAAGATGGTGTGATCGACCGTGTCGAATGCCGCAGAGAGATCCAGTAGGACAAGGGCTTGAGCGATGTTTTTGTCAGCTCCTTTCCTAAGGGTGTCCATGACTGCCACTATGACCGCCTCGTGGAATGGAGGGGTCGAAATCCAGCTTGTTGAGGATCTAAAAACGATGATTGCTCTATGAAAGAGCTCAAACAGCGGGTCACGTATGTTTCCAGAATCTTGCCTAAGTAGGGGAGGAGGGAAATTGGTCTATAATTGCTGAGTATTGTAGGGTCTGCATTGGGTTTCTTCAGAATTGGTAAAACGGCAGCTTGCTTGAAGGAGGATGGGACCACTCCGGTAGCAAGAGAGTTGTTGAGTAATGCTAGCGGGGGGCCCGGGCAAGCAAGAAGGGCTTCTTTAAGAACTTGCGGGGGGCAGCAGTCGTTAGGGGATCCCGAACTGACTTTATGAAGAAGTGATAAACTCTTGTAGAGAGATCGGTGGGAATTTAGTCAATCTAATTTAGTTAGATGATATACTTCATGTGATAATACAATGCACCTCCTCACACTCTAATATAACCTCTGTTACACCTAGTGTTAAATACAGAGTATCATTTTTGAAACCATTGACACACCAATACCAGTTACTACATACGCACTCACCGATTCCTACGTCTACACACACATTCACTCATTCACCCATACAATCACTCGTACATACAGTCACTCATTATTACAACACTATCATAATGACTCATACACCTATGCAGACACTCGCACACTGCCACTCATCCATGGAGTTACTTACACACCTAGTCAGTCCTGTAAAGAATCAATCACACTTTGATTTCTTCATCTATACAATTAAACACAGAACAGCTTACATTTTCACACATATACTAACACATACTTACTCACTTATACAATCAAATCCTTCGTCCATACTCTTATACATCCACTCATTCTTCAATATGTAAAACCTATTTAAACTTTAAAAAAACAGACATTGGATGATGTCATCAGTGATGTCATTTGAGATGTCATCAGTGATGTCACTGACCATGTCATGAATGATGTAATATGTGACATCATCAGCATTGGATTGCGGATGCGCGAAATATATAGTTAGTGCAACTAACTATATATGGAATTTCATTGGTTTTATATCAATAAAATGTCCAGCTAACTATATATGGTCTCTAACCTATGGTTTTTTCAGTGAATTTTCAAGGTTTTGTAAATGCAAATTCCTAACTATATATGGTCTATAACCTATGGTTTTTTCAGTGAATATATATATATATATATATATATATATATATATATATATATATATATATATATATATATATATATTCACTGAAAAAACCATATGTTTCACACCAGTTATAGTTAGGAATTAGCATTTAAAAAACCTATTAAATTCACTGAAAAAACCATAGGTTTCACACCAGTTCTAGTTAGGTGGAAATTATACTCGCATAAAACTATTGAAATTCCCACGTTATAGTTAGTTGGACTCACTATAACTTGCGCGTGCAATGCACTGCTGATGACGTCACATATTACATCACTCATGACATGGTCAGTGACATCACTCATGACATCACTGATGACATCTCAAATGACATCATCCAGTGAATGTGTATCTTTCTGAAAAATAAATATTTTTTATATATGTATATCTAAAGGTTGATGGAAGAATAAATGGGTAAATAAATGTCTAAATTGATGTTTTTTTTGTGCAAAATTGATTGGTTAACTGACTTATTAAATGTATCTTAGTGAATACATATATTAACGAGTAATGTTTAAATATTTAAATATCTGTATCTGTGTCTCACTTTGTGTATAAGTGGCTGCATGGGTTGGTGAGTAGCTACATGAGTGTGTATATGGGTTATTAGTTGTTTTTTTGAGTATCAGTATCAGTGTCTGTATGGTTCGGTGGGGGATATTACTTAGAGCACAGATGCATGAATGAGTGACTCACTATTTGTATGTATTTTGAAGACAGCATGTGTGCAAGACTGTATGGGTGGATGATTGTGTGTATGGGTGGGTTAGTGAGTATGTGTTTTTATACTTGATTATTTAAGAGTAAATATGTTTCTGTTTCTGTAGAAGTATGTGTAGTGGTGTGTATATAGCAGTATAATCAAGTAAATGGTTTTTTGATAGTTTATTTGCATGTGTGAATTTGTGTGTGAGTAACTATATGGATGTGTATTAGTGTGTAACAGGATGTATAGGTGTATGAGTACATATGATGAGTAAGTACATGCATGAGTGACTATATAGAACTGTTGGTGAATGAGTGGATGTGTATGTAGATGTTGGAATTACCTAATAAGTTGTTGTAATTGGTATTGGTTTCTCCTTTTTCAAGAAAATGTTAGTTTCTATTTTTTAATGTGTGTGCCAAGGGTTATTTTATGCTGATAGGAGGTCTGCCACTTTGTCACAAGGATGTTGTCATCAGTGATGTCATTTGAAATGTCATCAGTGATGTCATGAGTGATGCCACTGACCATGTCATGAGTGATGTAATATGTGACGTCATCAGCAGTGCATTGCACGCGCAAGTTATAGTGAGTCCAACTAACTATAACGTGGGAATTTCAATAGTTTTATGCGAGTAAAATTTCCACCTAACTATAACTGGTGTGAAACCTATGGTTTTTTCAGTGAATATATATGTATATATGTTTTAGGAAGGAACATTTTGTGTTTATCAATGCTTAATATATCTAAAGAATGCCTGCTACTTCATTCTATGTATGTCATGTGATTTTAGGTTGCCTGGAGACTGAAGCTTCCGAGGCTGACACCGGGGTCGGTTGTGTGTACCTTCTCCTAAGAAATAAGAAAAAAGACCTATTAACCACTTTCCCGTGTGGTCTCAAAGCTTGCACTGCACTTGCCATTCAGTACATGTTTGTGTTGTAAGTAGTCTTGCACTGCTGTGTGCTGTTCATGCCTTGTCAGTCAGTGTGCGCTTGCACTGAAGTTCCATATGCCATCGCTGCCTGTGTTGTGAACAGTGTTGGACACACTTTACCTTTAATATGTGCAGCACAGGTGTACCACTGAACGTCATGTTACCTGTGAGTTGAGCCCCTCACCATCTGCTTTATTCAGTATTAATCACCAATCATAATAGCATTTTAGGAGGTTATGCTACTAGGGGAGTTTTGGACTTTTATTTATTTTTTAATCTGGAGGTGGAGGACTGCATGAAATCATGCCAAGACTAAAGCCTGACGCCTGGTCGTGGTGCATACACTGTTTACAGAGGTGCCACACGAAACTGCTTGCAGCTGCACTCAGTGAGGCAGTGAATTAAAAGAATGTCCCTGCAAAGATACTACGAGATAACATGCACACGAGCATCTGCTTTATTCCTGTTAGCGACAGAAATGCCATTTTCGTGCGGATCGTTCGTTAGTCCGGTTCAGGACCCTCGCTGCGGGTTGAGGTAACAGGGCCCCTCTGGTAAGCAGCAGCGCTGGCCAGGATGCTCCTTGCTGGTTTGCCTCTTGTCCTCTGTGTTTCCTGCAAGAGAAACGGATATGGTTACGTTTACACGCCTCCTTTTGTAACTTCGCCCCTACACCACGCTTGTCATCCCTGCTGGCTTCGATTTGGGATGTTCTGTTTCTGCGTAGCACGGACTGGGCCCGGGAGGGGTTGGGAGCAGTGTACCACATATAAGATGTGTTTCTTTGCCATTGCGAGAGTACAGTTCACAGTGCAATGAAGGCTGTGAATTTTCTCTCACGTGTACAAGTTACCAAGAGTGTCAAGGATGACGACCGTGTCTGCCCAGTGAGTGGGTAAATATACAGGCATTTTTCGAAACAATGTATATCACGTACACCATAGTAGAGTTGTTCATAACATTTGGCATATATTGTTTTCAGGAATATCTACAGGTATGTACAGAGGGTTATTCCTAATAGCTATTTTTGGAGGAGAGTTTCTTAAGCAATAATGTACCTGTAATTTATATAAATATCCATATGCTCAGGTAGGTGAGTTGAAAACGTTTTTTTATGATTAAATTAAAGAACAGCAACTTCTTTAGAAGTAAAATACATAGTGCTGAAATTGGATTTCAGAAGGAAAATCTTGCTGATAAAGAAGAGTGTCTTGATTTGAGGGATCAGGAAACAGAAAAAGCTTTAGGGACTAAGGAGGCATCCACATTAAAGGCATACCAAATATTACATTCAGGGGGATTAGTGTTTTTCTCAGTGGAGAGAATGGTCTTTGTATTTTCTGGATAAGAGTTTTTTTTATCAAGTAAGACAGTAACTGGGACGCATAGAGTTCGGCACTCCATATATCTGCATATAGCAGGAGTGTGCTCCAATAAGGAATGAGCGAAAATATGTTCAGTAGTTACACAGAGACTCAGATGAGGGGATGCATAAGGTGGGGTGACTGGTTCATTTTGGGGCTTACTTCGGTTCATTCGGCAGCAATTAGGAGACCTGCATCCGTTCGAACTGTAAGCAGTCACAAAGAGGGGCGTAGCTTGGGCAGTATGATTAATTTTATAACAATCACGCTGGGACATCTTGTTAAAACACATTATATGAGGAGCCAGACATGAGGTGGGCTTAAAGGGCAGTCGAAAGAGAGAGGAGTGCTGATTGTTAGGGGTACTTAAAACACAATATATTTCAAACTAATCAACATTTTTAAGGCCTTCAATACATAGATGAGACAGAGTTTGTGTGTTTTGTCAGTTTGGACATGTAAAACTCTCATATGAAATCCGACTGATACTTCACATTACCCGACTGACAGCATTTGTACACAACTGCTTGCTACAGAATACATTTCCTAGCGGGGCACATACACCCCCCTGGAGCTACGCCCCTGGTCACAAAGTGTATGCCTTTGAGGAAAAACATTTACAATGAGAATGTAAGCTGGATAAATCCTTATTTAGGTGCCCTGCAAGACATGCTGTGTTGGAGTATACATTTGAAGCCACGCCCACTTCGCCCATATTTTTCATTTGCTTGTTTTATTGCCCTTCATAAATGCTGGCTTCTGATTTGTGAATCGGCTTGATAGTCACTCCATAGTGCCGCCTTATTTTCCTTTGTAACCTCCCATGGCAACTGGCACTATTTTCTTTAATTCGTTTCTCTAACTGGAGGCATCACATGCGCTGCTTCAGCTGATTTTTAATGATGTTCCATTACATCGCAGCATGCTGCACACTTTTAGTGTTGTATTTATTTTAATTACAGTGTGGTCCGCTTTAACTGTAGCGGCCGCGCTTATTCACAATGGGGTCGTATGCACCGCTCGCAGGACGGGACGTATTTGCTCAGCACCGACAGTTCTGAAAACCAGGTACTGAGACTGGTCTCTATCAGGCTCCCCATTTGTACCCTCACCATCAGGAAAAAGGAATCTCAACTCTGCAGCAGTATCACTGCACTTCAAAGATACTCGTTTTAGTACTTTCACAATCTCACCATTTCAGAATTGAAGCAATTTCAATATGCTCTACTACGAAGCCATGGTTGGTGCTTATTCTGTTATGCATCTGACAACCATTGACAAAGCCAATAGTGCTTGTTTTTTGTTTGTGTAATGTGGATTATATATTTGGATGTAGCAAAATAGCAGTCGGAGGCACTCTATGCTAAGCATAGATTTTCAGCTTACGTGTTTTTAAGCCATGCCTTTAATTACATCGATCATGCCCCTTTGAGAGACCCCACAGTTTTTAGGTCTCTGCCTATCCCATTCCGCAGGAATGGATAGGAGGAGACTTATAGGGGCTAAACTAACAGCTAACCTAAGCTCTCAAAAAGCGGATTTCTAGAAGTGCATGTGGTCTCGTAAATGCGCCCCCACAGACACCATCTGCGTCCATATCAAAGCAATCAGCCTCCGTCCCACTACCTTCTGAAGCTTCCCCCAGCATGCGCTCGCTCGGCCTCAGGCATTTCTCCTCCCCTAATTATTCACTGCCCACGGCCGGCCAGCTGTACTGTCTGTCTCGCATTTCTCCCCCCCCCCCCCCCCTCCCCACAGCAATGCCAATAGCTTGTTGTGTATGTTATCTAAATTGCAAATGTAATTTTGTTCATATTGAATCCAGGCACGAGTTTCTTTGAACCATAATACATTACAGTTAAACATTCGTTTCTGTCTTCATGCAGTAGCTGTGTTCCGTTTTCAGCCCTCATTGTCATTGTTGCCTGCTTGCAAGTGCTTCTCAGTTCACCAGTGCTTCTCGAAGTGGAGCTGCATTACACGTTTCAATTTGTATTTTGTTTCCATTATAAACATTGCTCTTAGGATGCTTCTACAAGGTGTAACCCATTTCCAGTTCTCCTCTAGAATCAATATGATATATATTAGTAGTTAGTATGTGTAAACTGGATAACATGTAAGTTGGAGAGAAACAATGCGCTGTTTCTAGCACCATATTGCTTTTCTGAATGTAAGGTCTCTTTAAAATGCATTTCACCCATCTGCATCAGTTGCTACCTGCTTTCCCTCCCACCTCCCACGGCCGCTCTTCACATTCACGCGCTCAGCAGGTCACCATTTGCCAGCATGTGCCCGCTAGCGCTTTCATCCCCATCACTCCCCCCTCATTAACAGCCTTGTTTATCTGGTTTTCGTGCTGGAACCCAATCTGTGCCTCATGCATCTGTATCCCACTGTGGCAAGGGCGCGTGTCACTCTGTGCAGGATGTCTCTGTATCCATGCATGCGATTTGTCACTCTTTACTGAATAGGTTTATGCAACACTAAACTGCATGTGGGTATGTCACAATGTTAAGAATCTGTCTGTTACACTGAAATTACGGTGTATTTCACACAAAATGTGTCTGCTTCATTCTGTCTGACTCACTTATGAATGTGCAGAATGTACACTCACTCTGTAGATTGCATCTTGATTTGTGTCCATTTGTTTTGCTGAATGGCGGCATGTGTGTCTGTGTGCGCTCTGAATATTTGTAATTCCCTCTCTCCCCATTGTGTTGAAAGATGCTACGAAATATTCTTATTCACTTACCAGTGACTTTGATACAATATTTTCAGTGCCCCATAAAATTAAATAGCTCTAGTCATCTTTATGCCACGCTGTGCTGCCATTGGTTGGTCATATGTAGTCTCGTGCCCATTTTGTCCAATCAGTGGCTCAGCCCTTCCTTGTAAACTACTGCTTCCTGGGGCAAATGTACGCTCATTACACCCCCTATGCCCACAATTCTCCCTTAGGGCCCCAAGGGGTCCCTTAGGATTGCCCACACAATAAACCTTTTCCTCTCTTTTTAATTTCTGACTCAGAAATATATTGTAGTGTCATCAGTTTTTTTAGACCAAGCGCTAGACCAAGCACGTGCCTCTGGACCACATACAATGTAAGACATGAAATGCGCGTTTCCCACACAGCAGGCTTCCTCGTTTCTGAGGCCTGACTGCACGCCGGAGCGGCCCGGGGACATCTTTAAGCAGCAAACAAGCAGAGAGCACTGATGAAAGGGAGAGCCGAGCCTTTCAAAGAGGGTGGTGCTAAGCCAAAAATGCTCTCCTGAATAGGGTGCCTTGAATCAACAAGGATGACAAACCACACACTTAAGACAACAAAGAGGGCCTGGCATTGCACAAAAAACATGTGTTGCCAAAAATGTCAATTTCTGGAGGCATGAGAGAGTGATCTTTTTGTGAAGGCCTTGGGGTTTTTGTTGGCCACTCTGGTCCGTTTTTTCTTTCTTGATTAATTTAATGCTTGATTTGTCGTTCCTGTCAGTTCTGTACACTGCATCAGTGGAAGTGCTTTTCGGAGTTAATTGACCCAACTTACTTCAGGTGAAGTGGACCCCCCTCTCTGCTCAGCTGTTCGCGCTGGCACTTCAGCCCTTTGTCAGTTGTAGAGTTTCAGGCATGACTATTGAAGAATTTTACATAGAAACAGACAATAATACCTCTTTTGAGTAAGGCAATCTGTTGCATATCTGCAGATGTATTCTTCCTCTGTAGTGAACACATTTTTCTCTAAGGAGAAGCCTCTTTCCTTATATACCAATAAATGCTCGGGCATTCTGTTTCTCTTTGCACCCTGCGTAGAAATATTGAATCTTGAAACTTTGTTAAATGACCGCACCACTCGGCACCACCACAGCAACACTCAGCACCACTCAGCACCACCACTCAGCACCACCACATTATCACTCAGCACCACCACAGCACCACTCGGCACCACCACAGCATCACTCCGCAACACCACAGCACCACTCAGCACCACCTCAGCATCACTCAGCACCACCACAGCATCCACATTATCACTCAGCACCAGCACAGCACCACTCAGCACCACCACATTATCACTCAGCAGCACCACATTATCACTCAGCAGCACCACTCAGCACCACCACAGCATCATTTAGCACCACCACAGCACCACTCAGCACCACCACAGCACCACTCAGCACCACCACAGCATCATTTAGCACTACCACAGCACCACTCAGCACCACCACATTATCACTCAGCACCACCACAGCATCACTCAGCACCACCCAGCACCACTCAGCATCACTCAGCGTAACCACAGCATCACTCAGCACCACCACAGCACCACCACATTATCACTCAGCACCACTCAGCACCACCACAGCAACACTAATGCGCAACCACAGCATCACTCAGCGCAACCACAGCATCACTCACACAACTACAGCATTACTCTGCGCAACCACAGCATCACTCAGCACCACCACAGCATCACTGGTTCAAATATGTTCTCTCAATGTTTCAAGCGTTATTACAAATGTCACAAAAAGATGTTAATATTTCACTTCTGTTCTTTGATTTTCGTCACAATAAAATACACTGAACATAATCTTTACAAAAGTTATTTACAAAAGTTTAAGCTATTGCCATTATAAATTACAATCACTTTTATTTAAGTATTAATTATTTAAAAAAATTAAAAGCCATTGTTATTTGTAATATCAATACATCTAAGTCACGTAAATACAAAACATGTTGCAGTACAAATGCTATAGGTGTCACATTTGCGAAAGTTATAACTATTGGCATTGTAAATGACAAAGCTATTAATTTAGCTATTTTCAAAAACACATAAATAAAAAAATTGTCATTTACAAGACCAATAGCTCAAACTTTCCTAATGCGAGACCTATTGCATTGCAAATGCTTGTTTTCTTATCCCATTTAAAGCCTTGCTTATGGTAACCTGGAAGAGGTACTGTCTAAGATTACTAGATTGTTCAGAGTCATCGGAGACCCGATCCGCCAGCGCTGTTGTCCATTCACAAACCCCTGTGACCTGGACATTTAAGCCAAAGTATTTTTGTTGTGTGAACAAGAACTCCAACTCTAAGAAAGCATTGGATCCTTGAATACATCCCAGTGCGTGACCGTGGTGGCGCGCCTGACCAAGCGCTCTTCATTGTACCCACTGTGCCTATTGTAAACACACACCATGGCTACTGGCTGCCACATGCTCATGACGTCTTGCTCTGGATGTCGCACACGTGTATTGGGCCTCATCAGGTTTCATGTACTCTTCTGAACATCAAGCACACATCTTTGTATATTACGTAGTAAAGGGAGGGGGTTGTACGGTCTTCAGACACAAAAGAACTACGCAGACTAATTTCAATGAATTCCAGCAAATACATGAGCCAGGGGTGGTTAGGGGTTAGAGGCAAGGGGGAGGATGAGGACAGCTGTGCCATATTCAGTGAAAAAGTATAAATGTAAGGAAGGCGAGGGTTTAGACACCAACAAATGTGTGAGTGCAGCTAGGAGCCTGATATTCTGTCAAGAGGGCTGAATAAATAGAGTAAATGAAAATCTAGAGGAGAAAGGGCTGAGGATTACTGGGGAAATAGTTTTCTCTGTGGCTCATACTTGAGAGCTTTGCTCGGAGTGCCCGTCATGGGCTTTTATACTCTTCCACAGGGGCGTAGCTACCCTTGGTGCAGCAGGTAAAATGTCACTGGGGCCCAGATCCCTATTGGACTCAGTGAACTGTGATAATTGCCATGTTTTCCCTCTCAAACAGCCTTGATACGCACACTACTACCCTTTCAAACAAGTTGAGACCCTGTAGAGTTGGTTTCAAAATGTTTCTTTTGGCACAAGGTCATGCTCTTGTGGTCTCATATGTTTAGGTAATTCGTTGCTGTTTCTTTAATTACAGTACATCAATATCTCCAGTGCATATTAAGCTACAGAAGAGTGTCTTGTAATATACCCATAATATAACAAGCATTTGCAATGCAATAGGTCTCGCATTTGCAAGAGTTTGAGCTTTTGGCATTGTAAATAGCAATTTCTTTTATTTGTGTTTGGAAAACCTGCAAGCGGTGTGTAAACATGCACTTTGTACTTATAGTCCTTGCTTACGAGAAGCAAGGCTGGAAGTAACTGCGCCTCTTTTGCTGCCAGCCTTCCCTCTGGTACAAAGTGCGTGTTTACGCACCGCTTGCAGGTCTTCAAAACACATAAATATAAGACATTGCCATTTACAATGCCAATAGCTCAAATGCTCCCAAAGGCGAGATCTATTGCATTGCAAATGCTTGTTTTTGATAGGGGCATCGAGATTAAGTGATTTCGCCAGAAGGCTCGAGCCTGGTTCCCCAGCTCCAAGGTAGGCAGCTCTGGCTGTTGTGCCACACCCCCCCCCCCCCACGGCCCGAGGTCTTTTCGCAATTATATAAAACTCAGTGCTCGTGTACTCCGTGTGCTCTGCACTCTCACTAGCCCCGGGTAAATTCACCCCATAAATGAAAGGGTAAGCTCCCGCCACTGCCATGTTTCTCTCTGCTGCTGCGGTGGAGGTGGGCAGAAAAAAACGAGCTGCACAGAAAATAAAGGCGCACAGACGCTATAGTTACTGCGAGGTGCGCTGCCAAAATAAAGCGGCTGAAGCAGCGCATGTCGTGCCTGCACGTAGAGAGAATCATTAAAGAAAAGAGTGACGAACAATACCGTATCTATAAAGAATAACAAGCTGTCGCCATTTATTAGTTTCTTTCCGACTAGTATTACCGCTGTAGTGAGCCATTTTCACAACTGGCGTTACAGGCAGGGCTCACAAGAATAACGAGCAACAAGCACAGTTCATCATTCCGATGCGACATCTTGCTATAAAAGCGGCCCCATGTTGCCTGAGGGTTTCAGTGTTCACCAATTCTGTGGGCCAATGATGCTGTGTGAAATGTTAAGAATTACCATGTCTTTCTGAAATATGTGCGAGCCTGGAACTTAATGGCGTTGTAATTATCGGGTGTATTTATCAGACAATTTGCTCATTTCATCAGCTTGCAAGTATGAATAACTGAGGGTGTACTTTGAGTACAGTATTACACAGTAGGAGAACATTTGAAAGTATTTGATTTGTTTCCCTTTAAAATGAGGCTTGGTTTGGTTGTTCGTGGGGAATGACAAAAAGAAAGTGCCTACCAAGTAATATAAAGAGACCGTATAACGTGGCCAGTACACAATCGAGTCCAGATGGGCCATTCAAGAAGGAGACAGGGCGGTAACCAAAAAGCATCCTTTTCAATGGGAAGCCAGCAAAAATCCCAACTACAAGAAGCCTCGCAGAGCGAGTAGCGCATGCGCACTGCAATGTTAGGTGAGACCTAAAATGATTCCCAGGTTATGCATGTTGTTTTATAACCACCCACCAGCCTTCCAGTGAGATGTCGGGCAGTGTTTAATGGGTACACATTCTTTACACTTAATCACAAACATTTCTTTCCTTTACAAGTAGATTAACGTCATAAAATTTGCATATGACATTGTGTGCCTTGGTGTTTTGGCAAGTAAGGGACAAGATTTGTCCAGAATTCTAAATTTGGTAAAGCTGAGAAGACTGGATTAACACTTCTGTCCCCTGGTTTGGCAATGATTGTTTTGCTAACCTGGTTTGTGTACCCTCCACCTTGTAATTCAAGTCATCCATTACCACCAGACAATGGTCGTTAGTCAGATATCGAGTTGCACTGTAATCCGGATAGTGCAGTGACCTTCGAACTGTGCTACCATACGTTATTGCTTTCCTTTTTTTTTTTTTTAATTTTTGAAAACTTTTATTTGTGTAGATGGTTGCATACAAATACGGGCCTACAACCCAGAGGCCGGCCACAGAACAAACTGGAAAGCACCAATATCAATAAACAGTACGGAGTGGTTGCTCAATACTACACAATGCTGCGAGTCCATAATGCTAACTGAGTGTAACCCCCGGCACAGGATTACAGAAGGTTAATTTTATGTTAAAAGAATAAAAGATCGGTTGTATAATAAGCGTCCTGGTGCACATGGCGGGGAACAGAACCAACAACATTGTAATAGGGAATCCATAGATCTGTTATCAGAATAGTCCAAAGCGTTCAAGCCATAGATGCCCTTGCAATTCTCCTTCGGTAGTGTCCACCCGCAACCTCATGTGCCCAAAGACAAGCAGAACATCACTCTCATATAGTCAAATTATCAGTGAGACGGATAAAGTTGCAATCATTATACAGCCCAACCCGGAGAGTAAAAGAAAACGAAAATACTAGAAAAAAGGAAAATGGGACTCCACGTTACTTTACCCGCCCCACGGCGATAATGGCGATCAACAATCCAGACAGCAAACATTCTTAGGGGCGGGGCGGCTAAGTCAGGATAAGCAGAACCTGAAAGTAGCATATTATATAGGAATACCCAATCACCCCCCCCCCCAGGCACTCACCCCGCGGGAATCACGCACAGTCATGGAGACCCAAGAAAAGGACACAAAAGAGCCATAGAAACAAGTAACTATCTAATAGACCCCAATCCACCACCCCACCCTGCACCCCTGCAGAAGGCTATGGCCTACCCCTCCCAGCAGCGTGCCTGTCGCCCTAAACATGAACCCAAAATATAGAATGAGATAATATAGGGAAAGGGAAAGAAAACAGATAAAAAGGGAAAAAGGAAAGCCAGGGGAGAGGATACCATGTAACAAGGCACACGGCCCCCACCCCCTGCCCATACAAACAATTAGTGCAGCCCAAAACGAAACTGGCAAGTTTTCAGGTAGCCATACATATTAAGGATTCAACAAATTATCTCAATTTGGGGCAGTCCATAACTCCGTGCACCGAACAGCAGTCCTCCGGATTAAGAACCGGGCTCACCCCAGTCCTTTCTTAGCTATCGCCACGATGTATGTCGAAGTAGCGGGCATAAAACAAAGCGGAGAGAAAAGGCCGTGGAGCAGCCGCTGAATGGCCAATGGAAGCAACCCATGGGATCTCTTCCGCCGACGACAATGCAAAAGCTGTTTACGGCAGTCATGTACACCAGTGTCAATGATCACCAGCAAATCTTCCCGCATGCGAACCAAGACATCGCTACCCCCACCAAAGTGCGGGAAACAAACAGCAACCACCTCGGGCCCATCCGCATCTCTGAGGGACGGCCCGGGAGCAATGACGGTCACCACATTGTCTTGCACACAAGAATCCCGGGCCAAGGTCACTTGCCAAATCTTCAGCGCTCGTAGGACGTCGCCAATCGTGGGTTCGCGCTCCCCAGTGCAGGCCCCAGCACAGTACAGAGGTACAGCATCGACATCCCGGGGCGTTCCACAGCATACGGCATCAGCCGCCATTTTGCGATTACAGCGCCGTCTTTTCTGAACCAACTCCTGGGGCGGGCTCACAAGCAGGGCCCCTGCAGGATCCCCCTCAAGCACCCAAACAGCAACCTCGATGCAGAAATGAGGGCCACCAAAAGAGGGGGACCCGCCGGCGCCACCGCTCCGCTGGAGCCACTCTCCGCCACCGAGTGATGAAGTTCGGAATGGCCGGGCAAGGCAACAAAGGGGGGAGCCACCAACACGGCGTCCCCCACACACAACTTGCCGCACCTCACCTCCGGATCACTGGACGGTAGTCCCAGGTGTGTTCAGTGTCCTCCGGCTTTTTCACACAACGGCTCTTCCGGCCGGCCTCCATCCTCCACCCGAGGCCGCCACCGACACCGTCTCGCCGGCTCCTCGCTGAATGCAAGGCCCCGGTCTCCACCTCACGGAGGCCGCACTTCCTGGGAGGATGCCGCTGCGGACCCACTGAACGCCGGAGCGACCAGTATGGGTGGTAAGTGTCAGCAGACCTTCATCTATAAAATGTTATCGTTTTTGGGCAGGATGGGCGGCAGGATAGATGAGTTTGGGCAGGGAGGCCGGCGGAGCCGAGCTACCGTGCGGCCATCACGATGTCGAGCTTGGCTCCTCCCCCCATTGCTTTCCTTTTTTGATGTCATTTAAGCCCGGCTGAAAAGTATTTTTTTTTCATTTAGTATAGTTATGCTGTCATTTCCGTATTGTAGTTAAGCTATAATGTCATGTTTTTCTCATTGCAGTCCAGCAGTCCCTTTTCTTAGGGCTGGCTTGAGAGTACATCTCTCTAGTAACTGCTAACAGTTATGTAAATTATACATAGATTGGCATTTTGCTCTTTACCAGAAGTAGGTCATCACTATTGGTTGATTGGTGTATCTTTCCAGTTCCCATGTTGTGCTTGCATTCAAATGCACAAGAGACTATTTTACACGAGCAGGCGATAAATCATCCCACATTCATTTATTTATTTCGTACTTGTATTGAATACATACAGTACAGATACCAATCACTTTTTGTATTTTTGTTCTGCACTAGGCTTTGTCTTTTGGCAATGCCCTTGTCTGTGCGTCTTGCAACATGAAAGGCAGACCTACTGGCTTCGCCAGTGTTTGTCTTCTCATGAGCTTATATCTGTGATGTCTCATTTTCTGTGCTCTGGTGCTGTCATTTTTAGGTCGAGGCTGGGCATTGCATGCGCTGCTCTGCGAGCCATGCTGTATTGGAGTATGTACTTGAACCCCCGCCCACTCTCTCCCCATATTTGTCATTGGTTTGTGTCATTGTCCTTCGTAAATGCTAGCTTCTGATTCGTTTTTAGGCTTTTTAGTCCCTCCTCAGTACCGCCTTCATTTGTAAACTCTCCTGAGGACTGGCCCTTTTGCTTTGGTTGTTACACAGTAAGTCTTCTTTAGTCTGTAAGCACTATTTTTTTTATGAGTTTCTCTTACTGCAGGAGGGCATGAGGGTCTCATGTGCAATTGTGGCAAATGGTTAGCTCTTAGGGGGGCATGGGAGACAGAAGGGGGCTACTCAGCGATGCCTTTAGGGAGGTCAAAGTCGCGTGATGTAAATTCTGCTAGATCTGGTATCTTTAATGAACAGTTATCCAGTTCCTAAGTGGCAGCTCGCTGCACTTTGCTCCTCGGCTCAGATTACCTGTAAAGGATTTGCTTCCACCCCCAGCTTAAAGTTGCTCTCACTCATTTGCTTTTCTCCCCCCTTTCCGCCACATTGTTCTGTCTATCATTTGCTTCCCTATGCCCGTCTTTCCCTTCCCCCGCCATGCCATCATTTTTGTTTCCCCACGCCCTCACTCTGTTTTGCTTCCCCACACCCTCCCCGTCTGTGTTCCTTCTGCTACCTTCTGTTTGTAACACCTCCCACACACACTTTTATACAAGCATTTAGAATGCAATAGTCTCGCATTTATGAGAATTTAAACTATTGGCGTTGTAAATGACAATGCCTTGTATTTATGTTTTAAAAACCAAAACCTAAATAAAAGGAATTATCATTTATAATGCCAATAACTCAAACACCCACAAATTCACGACCTTGTGCACTGCAGATGCTTGTTCTAATATATAGCTGGGTTTTGTAGGCTCCACATGCACTTTTCAGGCTACTTAAGAGTCCCAGTTATAAGAAGAAAGCATCCCTGGCCAGAAATACAGTTGAGGTGCGGATTTCCCCAGAAAAAGAAGAACAATGTTCCCTACTGGACGGTAAATTATGATGCTTTTAAGCATAGTTTATTAAAAATATATGTATCCATTCAATTGCATTCTCTTTTCTAAGATTAACTGAATAATAACATTTTAAATATCCATGTGAGCAGTGTGATGAACATTGATGAAACTTTGAGGAGGGATCTAATAGCCAAGGGACTGGCCAAGAAAATAAATAGAAGATCAAGAAAAGACTAAGAAAACGACCAAGAAAATGAAAAGAAGCACACCAAAGTCATTCTTTTCAGTGCTTATATAAAAGATAGTATTATAAGTTATTGTTGTTTTTCTTATTGTATAGTTTGTTGAGTTTGCTGGGTTTTGAACCTGTGGCATTTGTGTTGCATTTGAGACTCTGCAATAGCTGATTAACCAGCTGATCTCATCCATGTGCTCACATATGTTACGTTGATTTGTATAATACGCTATCACCCAGGTGGATATCCACCTACTGAGCAGGTGTAAGTTTGGCCTTGCCTAGGGCAGCATGGGGCTACTTGAAGACCCAGTTCTTGAACTTCTTCTGAAATTTCAGAAGTGAAGAGGAACCTTGGATGTAGTGACAGAGCTTTCTGCACTTTAGGAGTGGTCAGAAAATGTTTGGCTGCAGGATCGAGTTTTTGGTATGTGTGGGATGCGTATAAGTAGGAGTCCAGCTGACCGGAGGTGTCTGGAGTGTTTGTGAAGAAAGATAGGATTTTTGATATATGCTGGGCCAGTGTTGTGTGGTGCTTTATAGGTGTGAGTGAGGATTTTTAAACTGTGCTCATGTGTGTAGGCAGTGTAGCTCCCTGAGATAAGGTGATGTGTGGGTGTAGGGTGGGAGGTTGAGCATGATTCTAGCCGGTGAGTTCTGGATGATCTGTAGTTTTCTGGTGAGTTGTTTGTTGATCCCGGCCTAAAGGTTGTTTCCATAGTCTAGCTTACTTGTAACAAGGATGCGAGTGGTGGTTTTTCAGATGCTGATAGGGAGCCATTTGAAAATCGTCCTCAGCATCTGGAAGCATGAGTCAATGATGACATTTACTTGGGCCAGATTGTCAAGTTTGCTGTAGATAATGATCCAGAGAATCCTGGTTGGAGAGGTGCTCTTCCCAAAGAGCGTGACTTTGGTCTTGTTGCTGTTCAGTTTCAGGCATTTGGTCTTCATCCAGCCAATATTTATCATGCAGACTGTGAACTTGTTCCAGGTGCTAGGAGACTTGTCAGTGACGGAGAAAATAAGATGAGTGTTGTTGGTGTAGGAAAGGACATTTATGTAGTGTGAGGAGATCAATCAACCAATCAGAATTTGTAAAGCAAAACACTGTCACCCCTAGGGGAATCTGGGCTCTGTGTCTCTGTCGAAGAGTCAGACTTTGAGTCTCTTTCTGAAGTCTACCAGCAAGGGGGTTGTGCGGAGCTGGACGAGAAGGTAGTTCCAGGTCTTGGCAGTGATGTAGGAGAAAGTGCTGCTGTGACGAAAGTGAGGGGTGTGTGCGAGAGCAAGAGAAGAGGAGCGCAGGTGTTTAGAGGGTTAGTGGATGTTCAGTCGATGGTTGATGTAGGCAGGTCCTAGGTCGTGGAGGACTTTGTAGGCGTGCATGAGGATCTTGAATTGGCATCTCTTCTGGATCGGTAGCCAGTGGAGGTCTATCAGGTGGGGGGCAATGTGGGTTGATTTGGGGAGGTCCAGGATTAGTCTTGCCGTGGCGTTCTGTATGTTCTGGAATCTTCTGGGTCGCTGGGTGGAAATGCCAGCGTAGAGGGTGTAGCCATAGTCGAGACGGCTGGTGACTAGAGCCTGAGTGACGGTCTTTTTGGTGTTGGTTGGGATCCATCTGGAGATGCTGTGGAGCATGTGAAGTGTTTAGAAGCAGGAGGAGGGGGATACATTGACTTGTCATTTTATGGTCAGTTGACTGTCAAGGATGATGCAGAGATTGTGTTCATGGTCGGTGTAGGTCCGAGTTTTGCAGGCCACCAGGTGTGGTCCCATGCAGAAGTGTCCTTCCTGAAGATCAGTACTTTATTTTTGGCTGAGTTGAGTTGGAGGCAGTTGTCTCTCATCCATTTAGCTACTTTGGTCATGGTATTGCAGAAGTTGGTTTTGGCGTTGGAGGGGTCCTCTGTGAGTGAGAGGATCGGTTGAGTGTCACATCTGCAAAGGAGATTATGTACAGTACGTGGGATCTGATGAATTCTGCGAGGGGGGTCATGTAGATGTAGAACAGGGTGGTAATGAGGGATGATCCTTCTGGTGTGCTGTATATGATGTCTTTGGGTGCGGAGGTGGATGATCTGTGTGCGTCCTGTGAGGAAGGAAGCGATCCAGTTGAGGGCGTCTTGCTGTATCCCTATGTTGTAGTGTCTGTTGATGAGGGTGTGGTGGGAGATGGTGTTGAACACCACGGAGAGGTCAAGGAGGATCAGGGCCACCATTTCTCCATGGGGCGAGGAGTGTTCGGATGTCATCAATGGCGCGATCGGCTCAGTCTCAGTGCTGTGGTTGGCAAGGAATCCTGCTTGTGAGGCGTCCAGTAGGTAGTTTTGTTCCAGAAATTAGCTGCTCTGCTGGTTGACGGCTTTCTCAAGTACTTTACCTGGGTAGGGGAGCAGGGAGATGGGCCGATAATTTTTGAGGGGTCGGCGGAGGCTTTCTTTAGGAGGGGTAGGACCTCTATGTGTTTCTATCTGTCCAGGAAGGTTGCTGTGGAGAAGAACTAAAACAAGACAGATGGTGGAACCTTCTTTACAAATGCACCTAACCAAAATAACCACAGCAGTAATTTTCCCTTTACATTCTAGACTGGGACTTGTGTGCACACCGGTAAACACCCACCATCACAGTGATAGTTCCAAACCGAACTTGCCGTAATTTGTTTCAGAAGCACAGGTGCACCACATGTAAGAATTGTGAAAACTAAGTCACAAAATTATTACAAAGACACTGAGTAATGTCCAATTTTTTAGAAAGATCCTCTTTATTGTTCCATTTGTAAGAAAGAACAGCCGACGCGTTTCGTCTAATAAGACGTCATAGAAGGTTCGGCAGGTCATGTAGGAGTAGGCAAACGTTATAATAACTGCTGCTTTATGCACTGCACATGTCTTGTGAAGTTGTGGTGAAGTCTTCCTATTCACATTGTCTTAGAAGGAGAAGGGATCCCTGATCAGGATACAGTGGAGACAAGACTGAAGCTTGAACCTTAAGAGTCCCAATAATCGTAAAGCTTATGTAATAGCCAATAGTGCACCATCGGTAAGATGTGCCATTTTATGCTGGTCTCCAAATATATAGCTCAGATCGGCGTTCTAAAGTATGAGTAAAAACTTTCCTCTGTCCGTGGCCGACTCCCGGGAGAACGGCTGGAACGGCTCGATCTGTCTCCTTCAAAGTCTGGCTACACTCCTCCAGTACGAATAGCACCTGATGGTGCACTACTGGTTATTACATAAGTTTTACGATTATTGGGACTCTTAAGGTTCAAGCTTCAGTCTTGTCTCCACTGTATCCTGATCAAGGATCCCTTCTCCTTCTAAGACAATGTGAATAGGAAGACTTCACCACAACTTCACAAAACATACACTTGTGCAGTGTATAAAGCAGCAGTTATTATAACGTTTGCCTACTCCTACATGACCTGCCGAACCTTCCATGAGGTCTTATTACATCTCGCCCTGAAGAAGTCCCATCCGGGACGAAACGCGTCGGCTGTTCTTTCTTACAAATGGAACAATAAAGAGGATCTTTCTAAAAAAAATGGACATTACTCTCAGTGACTTTGTAATAATTTTGTGACTTCGTTTTCACAATTCTTACATGTGGTGCACCTCTGCTTATGAAACAAAATGCTGTGAAGAAGAAGGTGTTGAAGATGCTGATGAGGTGGGTGCTGATTGGGTTCATTGCAGGTTGTAGAGGTGGTGCGGGCAGGGGTCGGTGGGCACCCTGGAGCGAATGGAACACACGATGGCTGAGGTGGTTAGGGCTGTGAGCGGAGACCAGGGTGTAATAGTTTGGCTGATGTTTGCTGGCTGGTTGAGGTCAGCAGGGTGAGAGCAGCGGGTTTGAGGTTGAAGTTGTAGATGTTGGTGATCTTGCTGTGCAAGTAGTCTGAGAGGGTGTTGCAGAGTTCTTGGGAGGGGTGGATGGTGTTCGGTACGGCTCTTGGGTAGGATAATTCTTTTACTATTTTGAAGAATTCCTTTGCTTGGTTGGCCGTGGAGTGGATGTGGGTGGTGATGGCTGCTTTCTTGGCTTCTTTGATGTGCGGGTCATAGTTGTCTTTGCGCTGTTTTGTGAGCTGCTATGTCGGTGGGGTTCTTGGTGGCGCGCCATCATTTTTGCAGTTGATGGCAGTTGTGTTTTTTGGTCCTGAGTTCTCGGGTGTTCCAGCTGGCATGTTTGGAGGTCTTGTTGAGTTTTGTAGGTTTCAGTGGTGCAATTCTGTCGACGCTGTCGATGATCCAGGTGGCAAAGTTCTGAACAGGCTGGCCGAGGTCTGTTGAGGCCTCGGGTTGGCAGGTTGTGAGGGCCTGAAACCACTGAGTTTAGCTGACTTTGCTCCAGTTGCGGTGGGAAAAGATCTGACGCCTGGTGATGGAGAGCTGGGCGTCAGTGATGATCAGTGCTTTAAATAAGTGCAGGTACTCAACAAATTGAGATGTTAGCTAGGGGGCGGGGCTTGGGTGTGGTTAGGGGGCGGGCCTATTGGCAGTCCAAAGGGATCCATCCAGGGGCACACATTTAATGTGATTGAGATTTAATTGGTGTGCAGATGTGCATAATGATACGAAATAAATTCAGGTATATTTTGATTATTCCATTTCCCTTATACATACAAAACAGTGCATTTATGATTAAAGTGAGTTTCTCATGGTGCAACACCTAGATCACATATGACTTGCACAAGACATTTTCCTTACCATATTTTGGAAAGGTTTAACTATGGTTAACCCTCTTGTCTTTTACAAAGCAACACATGGCCATGTAAGGTGGCCTTCTGGTGCTTGGTAAATCTAACTTTAGTACTGTGTTGCCCTTGCAACATCTAGCATGAGTCAAGAGCAATGCAATTCAATGATAAATCGGTCCCTCTGTTTCAAACATAGGTCCAGTAGGACAGATTCATGGAAGATTTTCAGGATATTCAATTACGGGGACACATCAGAGGAGGAATAGGATAGTGTTAGTTTCTTCTTGAAACTTGTTGTCCTGCAGAGCATGGAAAGCATGACCGAGACTACAGATCAGGTTAATGTAAATACAACACATGTGGATGCTGTTCGCTGTAGCACTCCGTGTGCTTTCAGGAAGAATCTAAAATAGACATATGTGTGTGCAGATTATATTCATATAATGTTGTATCCCTGATGCTAAATGAAAAGGCTAAACATGTTCAGCATTTGTCTGATATGTCCTGCGATCTACAGTTCACAAGTTCAAATCTCAGCAAGTCGAACTCCGCTTTTTATCCTTCTGAGGCCTGTGAGTTGAGGACCATTAAAATAGGTAGTAGTAATGCTGTAATACAAAAGAAGTGACAATGGGTGGTTTGGATCAAATGATCACAGAGAAATCAGTCCTGTTTTGAAAATAATGCTTTTAAAATCCTATGTACTGGGTGCCCAGAGAACAGATAGTGAAGTGATGGAGAGGATGTGCAAGGAGAGGTACAAATTCTGTTGCTTAGCCTTTTAGAGAAGATGAAGACCTCTGCTCTCTCCAGTACAGCACCCTCAATGGTTTCAGGTAACAAGATGACAAACAAGAAGGCAGCCTCTGTTTTTTACACATAGAGAAACATTGGTCCCGACTCACAAAATCCTTCTCCTTATAGGCAGGGTCACTGGTATTATGTGATTGTGCAGCAGTGGCGTTTTACGCATAATTGTAGATTTGACACATGTGCCACATAATTCATACTCTGCTGCATAATCTGCAGATTTTAACTAGAAGGATGTTTCTAGCTCATACGGTTCAAAAGTTACTAAAATTGCATCGACATGTGTTGCCACGCAGTGAAAGGCCCTTTGCAAAGTTTGACTGGCCACCTTTCTGTTGTTCATTGCTCTATTTAGGTGTTGAATTGGTACTAAGGCGGTGCAACCAATGCCCAGACTGTTAAGAAGTTTAAATATGACAAAAATAATAAAGTAATACTATCTCAAAATGTGCCGCATTATGCCTAATAATATGCTGTGTCTAGCTGCATAATTAACTCAACTCTGCTACATAATGTAGCCATCCCCTACTGCATAATTCCAGTGTCCCTGCATATAGGTGCATTTTGACCACACACAGATTCCCAAAGAACACTTGGAAGTTCAGAAAATAGGTTTCAAGGCCACATTAGCATATTCACTCCTTCCCAGGCAAACATTTTGCATGTGAGGACATGCCTACTTGTGTAACAAGCACACATGAAAGAGCATGCTTCATTAAGAATAATTGTGACACTTCTGTAGTAAACTCTATCGTTTACCTGGACTATAGGAGCTGATAACAGGTGTTACCCAACTGAATATTACTCATTTTGTTGAGCTCAGCAGGGTAAAAGGCAGAGTGGACCCATTGAAATTCGAACATAAGACTTTCAGGTGACACAAAGATCTCTGCATTGGTTGCATTAGCCTACTGAACTATCTTATCTGCCAATTAGAAAGGAATGCTCTGCTGCACCTTTGATTTCTCTTTTCCGCATTAATACAGCAGAGGAAGGCATGGCAGTGTAATTTGCAAACCCCATCCCACAGATGACATCCCAGAGTGGTGGGGTACTGACACATATGAGCTCCTTAGGGCATGTGCTCCCCTTGGTGACGTAGGCGCAGCGGCACCTGGGATCAGCAGGCTCTGGTCACTGCACCCAGAAGGCTCACCTGAGCCCATGCACAATATTACTAATGCATGGAGGGCCAGGCGGACTTTACACATATAAAATCTGTACTTGCTGTCTCCAGTCTCTGCACAGAGGCCTTGATTGTGAATTCAGAGGGGAGTACCTTTCCTCACTGTGTCTCAAATCGGCCATTATGTTTAGACTTTCCTTTGCTTGAAATCCATAATTCTTGAACCTGACATGCCACGCGCTAGCACAGGGTGAATTTTAATTTTTTTATTCCTCATAACAAGGAAGTAAAGTTTGACGAAATTCTGTGAAATTCAATTCCACTGACCACGCAGAAAGAGGTCAAAGCCCTGAGAAGTGACCTGTCTGGTAGTTCATGTGGTTTTCTCTAATAAAATCAGACCCACACAGACCACACAAACTGCCCAGTTAAGGAGCATTACGAGCAGCTCGTCTGGTTTGCCCTGCATCCCATGGGATCCAGGACGACCAAGACGTGTCCAGGGCGGGTTAAAGAGGGCGTGCCGAAGTGTACCTGGGGTTAAATAGCTCATCCTGGCCCTGCATTCCCTACCTGTGGAATCCCTCCGGAAGTGCGTCATAAGTTGCCCCGGAAGGACTTCATGTCCAGTAGACAATGGGGGTGTGGCGGGGATCCGGGGGGCCGGGCCCTAAGTGCGCGCTGGTCGAGTTCTCGCGCTTTTTCATTAACTGTCAAATCTAAACATTTCTCAAATTCACCACTGAACATATTTGTGCATTGTTTGTGGCCCAGTTTTACAAGTTGATGAAAATGCAGATTTTTCTTTAAATGCTGATCAACTCTTCTTTTACACATAAGTCACTTCTGCAATTTACATTGTCTTAGATCAAAGTTCTTAAAATTTTACATGGAAATGCAACCTTACTGAGGCCGATGTTCGGACTGTCACCTCCTGATCACAACACTTCCTGCATTTTTAGCCCCTGTCATGGGGGATCCCGGCAAAACCCTCACCTACATAGACACATCTCACATAGCCTCTCATCTGCTTCATTTAGTTCCTCACGAGCATACATACATCTCCATAGTTTTTCTCAAACCGAAGAACAGCTTCCCTTCACCTACTCAAATACAGCTCCCATCTGCATTCATACAGTTCCCGTTCCATCCCTGGCCTCATCTGCACAAATAAATTTTTCTTAAATCCTGGTCTTCATAAAGTACCCACTGCTTGCATAAATACAGCTCTTTTATACACCTCCCAGGTATTAAAATGGAACCCACCTACTAGGGCTAGGCTGAGAACCAAAAGCAACCCTGGCACAAATGCTCAAACCAGTCCAGTTCCCTTCCTCCCTTCTGTCCATCCATCCAGTCTCACTCCCCTCTTCTCTAACCCCCTCACTTTGATCTCTCTCCCCTTAAAGTTCCTGCTGTGCCTCTTGCAACTAAACGAGAAAGTGACATTAGTGCCAGTAGCCCTAGGACTTCATAACCTAGCCTCCTACAGATCTAGAGCCCACCCATTCCCTCTAACACACGAAGAAAGTGCAGCAAGCATAGACAACCAGCCCACGCATCACAGATTAGGTCAACCCAGTTCAGTTCCTGTCCCGCATCACCCCACTGAAATGCAATGTCACACATTACCAGTGCCGCTTTGCTTCGGCATTCATTGCTGGAGTCGCTTGACAGCACAGCAGGTTACATCCAGCGTGATCCCCACTACAGTGCCCAGAGGCAGTCCGAGAGCTCGGGGTCAAGCAGAGGTGGAAGGTTGCCATGGGTACAGTCACAAACCTGGGCCCGGTTTGTTTTGATCACGTGGTTGCAGACACCGTGCCACACACCGTCATCACCCTCTGTGCTCTGATGGGCCAGGCCACCAGTCCGCATAAAGAGTTGAGCTAGTTCATTATCTGTGAAGGCCAGCCCTTCAAAGTGCCCCAGTAGCCCGGCAGATCAGCAAATTCAGGAGAGAGAGAGCCTGTCTCTAACGAAGAAGAAAAGAAGCCTGGCTGTTACCAGCTCAGGTGCATACTGACATGGTCGAACTGGGAGAGAAAATATGCCCGAGCACCAGGAAAGTGACCCATGTTTGCAAACGGAGGCAGCTTTGAACTTGTAAAGTTTGTGTCCCACACAGCGTGAGCCTGAGCAGGTGCTGCGTGTCTTTAAAAGGCACAACAGGCATGGCTCTCAGACAGCGGTGCCATTTAGCAGATTATCTCAGGCTCATCACTACCAGGGGGACACTGCCGCAGGCATCACAGTGTGAGTCTGCCACCTCCCAAACTTCCTGCCAACTCTGAATAAAGGCCTAAGGGCCGCGGCTCAATTAGCACATTGAAAGGGGAGATTAGCACTCGATTAGAGTGCTTCAGGAAAACAGACACGCTCGTTCTCAGCTGTATTGCATTTCTTTTGTTGTAAATGCCATTATCACTTAGCTTGGCCCATGAGTACCAAAGAAAAAGTTCCGGTGCTCAAGCGCCGAAAATTTAGAAGTGCTGGTACTCAGTACTGGTGAGTACCGGCCCATTTAAAGCACTGGTGAGTTATTAAGGTGTGATCAGTCCAGTTGAGTTCTGTGGTGTGAATACATTTGATTCTGTGTCTAGAGGTGAAAGCAGGGACAAGTGTGTGTCCGCCTTTGTGCGTGGGTTCGGAGACCAGTTGGGTGAGGTCGATGTTGTTCAGATTGTCCTGGAGGGCAATGGAGTTGGCGTTCTTGGGGTCGTCGATATGGAAGTTGAGGTCGCAAAGTAGGACATAGTGGTGAGAATCGATTGCTGGGGGGTGATGAGGTTGGAGATGGTGTCACGGAATGTTGCTCTAGGTCTCGGGGGTCTGTAGGTGGGGGTGCCTTTTATCATGGTCTTCACGTCTGTTTGCATTAGGAAGTTGAAGTGTTCGGTAAGTGGCATGGGGCCGTCGTTGGTGGATCTGATGGTTTCCTTGAAGATGATGGTGATTTCTCCCCCTTTTTTTGTTGGCACGGTATCAGTGTATCTTCTTGTAGCATTCAGGAGTGATAGTGGTTAGGTCGGGGTTCGTGGAGGTGTTGAGCCAAGTTTCAGTGATGAAGGCGACGTCCGTGGAGAGGGTGGTGATGGTGTCCCACAATTCTGTGGTGTGTTTTCAGAGTGAGAGGGTGTTGAGCAGGATACAGTGGAGTGGTTGTGGGGTGTTCTTCCCTCTTGTGAGCACTAGTGGTGTGTGATCTTTCGTGGGTAGTGTCGCAGGAGAAGTGGCAGTGTCGACAGTTTAAGGGACTTTTGCTGGATCGTGGGTAGGAGGAGACATAGCTGGTATTTCCGCATCTGGGGTCCATGTCCAGGTGTTCCTTGGAAGTGTACCATCAGGTGGCAGTAGGGTCAGGGGTGCTGGCTCTGGGTTTTGGTCAACTGGTGGTGCATTGGCAGCATACCCGCTGTATGCGTTTGTTGCCTGGCCATGCTGCAGTCTCTATTTGTGGTCTTGGTAGGTGGTCCTAGTGGACCAATGCACTGGGCAGGGATCTGGTTCAGTTTGCCCTGGGACCAGGACAGCAGGCAGCACAGGGACCCCAGGCAGCGCAGGGGCAGTGACAGTAGGCCACTCTGGGACAGAAGGCCACTCAGGGACAGCAAGCAGCGCAGGGACACCAGGCAGCGTAGGGACACCAGGCAATATAGGGACAGCAGGCAGCTCAGGGACCCCAGGCAGGACAGGAGAAGCAGGCAGCACAGACAGAGCAGGGATAGCAGGCAGCACAGCAAGCAGGCAGCGCAGGGGCAGGAACAGCAGGCAGCACAGGGCCGGGGACAGCAGGCAGCCAAGGGGCAGAGATATGGGCCAGACATCGTACCTGAAGAACGGGCAGATGAAAAAGGGGTGGTCCATCCCAGCATCCTCCAGGCTTTGACGGGTTCAGAGCAGTCACAAGAGATCATTATTTTTCTGCACATAGCGATCTGAATACTTCTCATTTTCCTACAGTCAATGTTCCATTTGCATGTTAACATTTTAGTGAAAGTCAATAAAAATAATACATAAGAAAAAAAGGGCAGACATTGCTATAACTGCAGTACTTAATGCTCACTAGTGCTCGGCCAAGATGTACTTTGTCCTAAGAAAGAAATATATGCTATATCTGAATGGGATTTTTTTTGTTATATTGAAATAAAGCCTTTACTCTTGAAGGTTATGGAGCTTGTAATGCCTTTTCTCCTGTGCAGTTCGACTTGTAAAGACCTTTAGGAAACTCAGGCACTGCCACGGGCACCTTAAGGGCTAGATACGCCACTAGTTATTAAGCAGGATGATGAGAGAAAGGGAAGGGTCCCAGAATGCAATTTCCCTATACAGTTTCCAAAGGGATTTTTCAACAATGGTGCAGTCAATATGGCTGAACTGAATGGCACAAAATTTGGCAGACAGTTAGCTCTTTACACGAAAAGTGTGCCTTTTTTCCTTTGGTGTAAATCCATTCAGTAGTAAATGAAGGTTCCAAATGTATAAATATCTGGATGGCTGGGCCCGAGGGAGTCCTGCCAACACACATCTTCAAATAATCGGGAGATCTGATGGGCTGAGGGGGCTTTTTTCGCCCATCCACTGCCTTGCTCCTACTGGATCTTGAGCTCTGATTAGCTGGCTACAACATAAAGAGAAATGTATCAGCTGCCATTACTGAATACTGGGACTCGGTCCCTGTCTCCTGAAAATTCAAAAAAATAAACAAGTATAAGGGGGCAAGGTAGGGGCACCCTGGACCTTGTGGTCCAAATTAAAAACAAAATAGAGTTGCTGCGATCATGCAATATACCTACAACTCTATACTAACTAATCTCTAGCCTGTCTGTTCATCCTACCAATCATTTTCAAGAACTTGTATAGTCTCCACTAATGACCATATATAACTCCTAGCAATTTAATCTACTGAAAATAACAAGCATTTGCAATGCAATAGGTCTCGCAGTTACGCAAGTTTAAGCTATTGGCATTGTAAATGACAATGCCTTTTATGTTTTTAAAACAAAAACAACAATAAAAGGCATTGTTATTTGCGATGTCAATAGCTCAAAACTCACATAACTGCGGGACCTATTGCTTTGCAAATGCTTGTTGTTCCTAGGAATGGATGCAGCCCACCCGCTACATAGAGCTCGCAAGTAGAAGAAAAGGGTTCTATTTTGTTCAAGTTAACACAAAGGTCAAGCAGGGTCTAATCTGCTGCCTAAAATGCATTGCTGACTTATACCAGGGCCAGTAACATTGTCCAAAAAGCAATAATGATATGTCGGTTGATGATTCCTCTCTCCCTACCCCACACACATCCTACTATCTCTAAGCAGCTTGTGTCTTGTTTGCATCTAGCCAATGAACCTTCACTAAACTATTCGACTTTCCATAGAGTATCTTGTTGGGTAGCCTTCGGTACATTATCCCACCAGACAAGCCTGAGCAGGGTGTGCAAGCACAGAGCATTTTAGTAAGCTATGGAGCCAGGTTGTATTTCTCAAAATATATAACCAGGTGTGGTTTGGTAGGCTGGGGACATGAAAGGTAGGGGTCATGCAGGAGGCTATTCAGACAAGTAACGTACAGCCACTGTCTACCCAGCTGGTGTCCCTAATCTCAGAGCATGCAGGGGGGTTTATACCCAGGCAGCATATAGAGCGGCCTCTGGTTAGGACGCATGCAGTGGTATATCTTTAAAAGAATGCAGTGGGGGGCGTGGCCAAGATGGCGACCGGGATGGACGTTTGCGTGTGAGGCTCCCGACCTAGTCCACCGTCCTGACCACTCACTAGCCCTTAATCCCCCAGAGCAACCCACAGAACGAGAGCGAGTGCCGCCCGGAGCTCCAGGGGTCGCCCCCGCTACCACCAGTGGCCGGCAGAAATCGAACAGCGGCCCCTAGCAGAATCCCCTCCCCGGCGGTGTTGAGACCCGCCCTTTGCTGGATGGAAGGGAAGCCGCCGCCAGAGAGTAACCGTAGTTCCCTGATAGCGGGGGATGCAGGATGTACTCAGCATCCGGGACAGCGGAGGTGAGGGCGCTGGTGCCGGGTGCCCCCAAGGATAGCGGCTGAAGCCCAGTGAGCGCGCCCACGGACAGGGCGGGAGGACATATTTGGCAGCGAGGATCGAAGGCGCCGAGCCCCAGGTTAGGAGGGACTGCGCCGGGGCCCGGGAGTGAAAGACGGCAGACACCCGCAGCAACGTAGCTGGGACCGGAGCCGGAGAAATCTGAGGCGCCACCCCGGGACGTGGGGCGGAGCGAAGCGGGCGGTGACCGGAGCCCTGGGATAGACCAACTGAGGAGGCCCGTGGTTAGGACGGGAGGCCCCGCTCGGCGTCCCGCGGCGGGCCTTGGGCCGGGGCACCTACGAGAGGGGCGCGAGGAGCGGCCTGCGCCCATCATTGAAATCCAGGCCCGGAGGCCGGGGCCCAAATACAGGTGCCACTGGAGCACATCGCACGGGCTCTGGTTCCTCTGGGGCGGGGGCCGACCTGAGGCTCTCTGCGGACAGTGCACACCGGCATCATGGCGACAGGGCAGCGCAGGACGGGGCGCACGATAACGGACATGTTAGGGAAGAGAGCCCTTAAAGGAGAAAAAAGCCCTAGACCCTCGGTGGCGCCAAAGAGTGCCGAGGGTGCCCCCATCACCAAATCCTTCCTGGAGACTCTTTTTAATACCCTGCGAGAGGACCTCCAGACACTGAAACAGGATATGGCCGGGGAGTTCAGAGAGCCGTGTAGAGACGTGGATGGCCTGGGAGAGCGGGTGGCCGCGGTGGAGGAGTCCGACCAGTCTAGAAGCGAGGAGGTGGAGCAGTTGCAGCAGGAGGTGGTGCACCTCAAGGAACAGCAGGTAGACCTACAAGCGCACGCGGAGGACCTTGAATATCGATCCCGAAGAAACAATATAAGGGTCCGGGGCGTACCACTCAAAACGGAGGGGACAGATGTTACTCTATTCTTGCAGGGCCTATTTAGGGACATACTGGGGCAAGGAGAAGATTTCGACATACAAATCGACAGAGCGCACAAAGTAGGCCTGGCGCGCCGAGCGCCTGCCCCCCCCCCTCCCCGGACATTCTGGCATTCCTTCCAGACTTTCCCTTAAAGGAGCGCATACTGCAGGAGGCCCTTAAGTAGCAACCCCTCCGCTACCAAGACCACCCTGTGCCACTGTTCCAAGATCTTTCGGCCGTCACTCTTCAGAAGAGAAAAGCTTCTAAACCAGCCACTACCTTCTTGCGGGAAAAAGGCATTCCCTACTCGTGGGGCCATCCCTTTCGGATAATCTTCAAATGGAACGGGGCCCTGCAACCGCTCCGATCCCTGCGAGACAAATGCGCATTACTGGGAATAAATCTAGACGAGGACTCCAAGAAGGATGATCCCTCTGAGCGACCTTCGCCCAAGTCTTCGCCACGAACCTCTGACGATGGCTAGCAATGAGTAGGGCATCGGAACGGGCCCAAGAGGTCCCTGAAACCGGACCCACAACTGATGGCGCAGGAACAGGCAGCAGCATTCCAGAAGGTATCCAGAGACACAGCGACATCGGAATAGCCGAGCGGACTACGCACAATGCCCTGGTGCATCAGATTCGGCTGAAATGTGTACGGGGGTCCATCTGCTTCAGGATCAGCAGGACAGGGGGGGGCGACGGGATTGCCGTTGCCACACACTCCTCCACGTGAAGACTCTGTGGGCCTGAACTGTGCTCGGATAGCCCCAGGACTATGATGAAGTTGGGGTTCCAGTTGGTGTTGGGGGTGAGGGAGGCGGGTGGCAGAGGGTTGGGCAGGGGTTATTGGGGTTGGGGGTGAGGAGGGAGCAGGGAGGGGGGGAGCGGGTGGGGGGGATCCTCCTTGTCCACCGATTCTTGATTTTCCTTTTGCTTTCCCAAGCTTTGCGCAGCGACAAGCAGACTCTACTACTCACCTATGGCGCCTCTTAGATTCAACATCCTCTCTCTTAATGTGAGGGGACTGAATAACCCCATCAAAAGCCGGGAGATACTTTCCCTCTTAGAGCACTCTACAGTGGACATCTGCCTCCTACAGGAGACGCACTTGCTGCCAAAGGATCACCTCCGACTTAAATCCCGGGCCTTTCCCCTGCTGTTTTTTTTTGTCCGTACCTAAGAAGGTAGCAGGGGTGGCGATTCTGGTGTCCAAGTCCTTTAGGGGTCAAGTTCTGCAGAGGGAGGGGGAGATCAAGGGCAGGTTGCTGATACATCACTTTCTGATAGCTGGGCGGACACTTTTAGTGGGCACCATTTACGCGCCTAATGAGGGTCAGGGAAAATTCCTTCATACGGCCTTAGAGACAGCCACAGCAAACACTCAACCACACCTGCTACTAGGGGGCGACCTCAATTTAGTATTCCATAACCTAGCGGATCGTTCATGCCAACGCTCGGGGCAGGTGGGATCTCTCTCCACAGAGGGCCACGCTCATCTCTCAGACCTTGGCCTTGTCGACCTAGGGAGACACTGCCACCCACACTCCACGGCATACACCTACTTCTCGGCGGCCCATAAATCATATGCTAGGCTTGACTATTTCCTCTGCTCCTCACAGTTGGTGCCCCGAGTGCAAGATATTGATATACTCCTGATCTCCCTGTCGGATCACTCCCCGGTGATGGCCACTTTCCTCCTCCCGGGTGTGCCTGCCCCACTCCGACATTGGCACCTGTGGGATACCTTGCTCTAAAGCCCTACAGTGGTGGAGAGGATTAAAGACGCCATCACCCAATTCTTAACTCACAATGCCAACACTGATACCACTAAGGCCACGCAATGGGCTGCGCTTAAAGCAGTATTAGGGGGAGAGTTCCTCTCTATCTCCACAGCCAACAACAGGGAACGCACCCAGAAAAGAGCCGAAATTTCCCAACGGGTAGCGGAGTTGGAGCAGATGCACCAACGAATGGGGGCAGCCCGTGCATGCTGCCAGCTCTGTGCGGAGAGGAAGATGCTGGCGGCGCTGGACCAAGATGTGGCAGAATATGCAGCTCTCCGCCTCCGACATGCATACTATAGTGGGGGCGACCGCTGTGGGAAGCTCTTGGCGAGCAAACTGAGAGAGCAACGCCAAAGGCAGGGCGTTAAAGCCATACAGACCAATCAGGGAGACCTTGCTGTAGACGGCGCTGACATAGCTGCGGCCTTTGGGTACATTTATGAAACCCTATACGCAGCTGATTCGCTCGACCTCCAGACTGGTCGTGCATACCTGGGAGGCACAACCCTCCCGTCCTTGAACGAGGCGCAAGCGGAGTTACTAGATCAGCCCATTGGCCTGGAGGAAGTGATTTCGGCGATATCCCGCCTCAAACTGGGGAAATCACCTGGCCCAGATGGCTACTCAGCGGCCTTTTATAAAACGTTCTGCCACCAGGTTGCCCCGCTACTGCGGGATCTCTTTAACACCTTCAGCCAACCCGGTGCCATTCCGGAGGACCTTCTGGAGGCGGCGATAATGGTTATACCACACGCTGTAGTTCCTATAGGCCGATATCCCTTTTAAACCTGGACCTCAAGCTCTACACGGGCATCCTCGCGGTTAGGTTGGCACCATATATGCAGCAGCTGGTGGAGCCAGACCAGGCTGGTTTCATCCCCAAATGGCAGACCAGCGATAATACCAAACGAGTCCTCCACCTCATCGAGGCGGGGTCGCGGACGAGGCCAGACTGTATGCTGCTTACCATCGATGCCGAAAAGGCCTTTGATAGGGTGCACTGGCCCTATCTGGAACTGGTGCTCCAACACTTCGGGGTGGGTGAGGCTCTCCGCAATTGCATATTGAACTGCTATCGCCGCCCAACGCTAGGGTACGTGTCAATGGACACACCTCCCCGCGCTTCCCAATCGGCAGGGGCACCGGGCAGGGGTGCCCTCCCTCCCCTATCATTTTTGCCTTGTATATGGAGCCACTAGCGCAACGGGTCAGGCAACATTCCCTCATCAAAGGCACTCCCTTTGGCAGCGATGTGCATAAAATCAGCCTGTACGCTGACGATATCCTTCTTTCCCTTACAGAGCCGATGCAGTCGCTCCGAGCACTTTTTATCGAACTCCACGCCTTTGCAATGGCCTCGGGGTTTAAGATCAATGTGGGAAAATCGGAAGCCTTGAACATCTCCCTGTCGCCAGAGACTCTCATCGAAGTCCAAGGCGAGTTTGATGTGCAATGGTCAAAGACTACCATCCCCTATCTGGGAGTTCTTCTGGCCCCAACCGTCCAGGCCACCGCGGAGGCGAACTACGCCAGGCTTCGTTTGCGTCTTAGCGACGAACTCCGGAGGTGGAAACATCATTCGCTCTCCTGGCTGGGGCGAATAGCAGCCACTAAGATGACTCTGCTGCCACAAATCCTTTACGTGTTCCAGACTCTCCCTCTGCGCCCCCCTGCGGGCTGGCTCCAACGGACACAGTCTGACCTGGCGCGCTTTATCTGGAACGGTCGCCGTCCACGCTTCAAGCATGCGATTGCGATCCTTCCACCTGCCCACGGTGGGGTTGGTGTGCCTGACCTCTCTCTATATTATCAAGCGACACAACTCCGCACTTTGGTGGAGTGGTTCCAGCCGGAATCGGGCAAGCATTGGCTCTTTCAAGACCAAGCTGTGGTGGGCAGGCCCCTACAAGGGGTTCCATTCCTCCCCAGATGCTATCGCCCCCCCAATCTATATGCATCGCAGATTACAAGCACTGTCCTGGATGTATGGGATCGGGTGGCGGTCCGGCACGAACTCACCTCGTTTCCCTCCCCGATGACCCCGCTCTTCGATAATCACGATTTTTCCCCGGGACTGGACCTCAGGGCATTTGTAGCCTGGAGACGTTCGCCCTGCAGAGACCTGGGACATATGTTCGACTTAAACGGTATCCTCTCCTTTCAACGGGTGAAGGAGGACTATGGTATACCAGAGGCTGATCGCCTACCCTATCTGCAGGTCCGACATTGGGCTCTGCAGCCGGACGTCAGGCCGGGCACGCAACGTTTCCTCACCCCGTATGAAAAGTGGCTGCTTACCCGCACCTCTGATAAGAAGCTGATCTACGACTTGTACCAGCAGCCCCTCCTCACAAACATATATACACATAACACAGGAAGAAACAGGTGGGAGCGGGACCTGGGGAGACCACTCACGCACAAAGAATGGGGCGGCATATACCATAGGGCCAGACACTCTGCTTACCACGCAGGTCTTACCGAAACCCTGACCAAAGTGGCCACTTATTGGTACCATACACCTGAACGCCTACATCAGTGGGACCCCCGCATTAGTGACCGCTGCTGGAGGGGGTGCGGGGGGCTTGGCACCTTGGAGCACTTACTTTGGAGTTGTGACCGGTTGCAACCCTACTGGAGTTTGATCTTAGATGACATAGACTCACATTTAGATACTCGGCTCCCTAGATTCCCCGCTTACATTCTGTTAGGACTCCCCAATGCTCTGATGTACCCCTTGAAGTCTAAGAGGGGGAGGCTTATAGCGATCTCACTAGGGGCAGCTGTGCAAAATATCCTGGCACATTGGAGGACCACACAACCCCCCCCACGCATACTGGTTGGCTGCACCGGCTTTGGATGGTTTTGGGGATGGAGAAGCTGTCCTTAGCGAAGGCGGGAAGGGGAGAGGAGTTTGCTGATCTGTGGCGACCATTCCTTACTTTGCTCACGGGGGAGTTTAGGGAATTGAGCTGCCCTCGCTACTTGCGATTACTGAGCCTAGCAGACACTCCGATCAAGGAGCCGAAAGCCCCAACGCGCAGGCGCAAGACGCACGATTCCTGACCAGCTTACTGCCTTCCATTGGTGGCGTGGTGATTCCCATTTTTCCCTTTCTTTTGCTTTGTGGACAAGGAGGGGGGAGGGGGAAGGGGGAAGGGGGTTGGGTCGGACAATACTTCCCCTTTGCAGTGACCCTCTCTGCCGCACACCCTTGATTGGGTCGTACAGGAAGAGCCTGACATTATTTCATCTGATGGGGAAGTGTGGTCTGTATGTTTTTCCTGTTTTAAAATCCAATAAAAGATTTAAACCATAAAAGAATGCAGTGGTGTCTCCAGCATGCAACATATAGCCAAGAACCTGTAAGACAGGAGACAGCTGCGTATCCCATGCAGAATTACACCAGGATATTTGGTAAGGAGGCCTACCGCAGAGTACCCAGTAAAGTAGCAAGGAGCAGGGTGTCCAGAGAGGTAGCTCACATCTAGCTGGGTATCCAGCAGGGTAGCACGCGGGGGCACGCTCCAGCCTGACCTACCTCTTGCGTGAAGAGGATGGAGGCGTTGTGGTGCTCGTCATGCTCGTCGTCCAGCTGGTTGTGCTGAAGCTGCCACTTGCAGAAGTTCTTCAGGGTGGTGGCGGCATGCTTGCTCACCTCGGGGCCCTTGTCGGAGAGCACCACCACCTTGACCACAGCCAGGCGCACCAGGTCCTCGATGCTGACATGCCAGTAGAGGGAGGAGGCGATGGAGGCCAGGGTGAGCAGGATGTGGTGCAGCTCCTTACCATATTTCTTGGCCATGGACTTGTCAGCCCCCAGCAGCAGCTCCACGTGCCAGGCCTTGGACACAGATCTGCGGTTGCACCTCTGGGTTGCCAGGAATGGGGCTGTGGTGGTGCTGTTGCTCCGCTGGCCAGGGGTCCTGCAGCAGCTCTCCAGCGGGGGCGGCAGGGTCTCGAAGCTGAAGCGCCCCTTGCTGAAGACGTGCAGCAGCGGCCCGGATCGGTCCCCGTAGATGCCGTCATCCACCGCCCTGCCCAGGGGGTGCACGGTGTAGTGGGCATGCTTCATGGAGAGGAAGCCGTCCAGGCCCCCACACAGGCTGAAGATGGCCAGGGACTGCGGGCTGCCGTCCACCGTGCCCCAGTAGAAGCAGCGCCCCCTACGGCTGCCCACCAGCGGTACTGAATTGCGGTGAGGCCAGGGACTCGTCCCGGGTACAGCTGGTCGATGCGCTGCATGATGCCCCCGCGCCACGGGGAGGGGCCGAGGGAGCCCGGGCCTCCTCATCATAGGCAGGTGGCCAAGTTCAAGCGCAGCATCCCCAACAGGAAAAGCGAAAGTACACCCTAGGGAGAGAAAGCGAAAGCACGCAATCCGCAGCTGAGCATGCGTGCTGGCAACCTTGCCTGTGACATGGGTGGGGCATGGAGCGCGCGGCAAGAAATATCCGGGGCTCCCGTGAGCTGAGGGAGCCCCGCGTGTTACAACCGGCGTGAAGGAGCCTACCCCGCAGAGGGAAGTCCAGCGAGAGACGTGAAAAGCCAGCCACGGAGTAGCGTAGAGTCCACCGGTGAGTGGGGTTGAACGAGAGGCATGCAGCAGGTAGCATGGCTTGCGAGGACGGAAGGGGGACCGGAGATGAGCACATCGCATGACTGTACTTGGGGAATGCGCGCGTTCACATTTCTAGTCCGTCCTGCGCGTGCCCATCTCCTGTCTCCCATGAGAGGCAAGTCAGTAACAATAGATCTCGCTGACAACAGCGCTTTCTCTCTGCGTCGCCAGGCGAGTCCTTAAAACTGGAGTAAATGCATTTGATCTCCTTGAGAATTTGTATCTGCCCCTCCCTGTATGCGGCCAGGGAAGTCGGCATCTGCTCCATTCTAGCGGAATTGTATTTTATTTATTTATTTATCCTAATCTCAAATCCTAACGATAATCACTGGATTAAGCACTAACCTTGGGTTCCAAAGTGACATGCTACTCGCTCTAAAGCGCTTACACGCATAGTAAGGGCTAGTAATTGCTATAAGAATTCAAATGAAAAAACAGTACAATGCAATGATTCCACTCGAGAGGGGCAGATTCAGACTTCCCTGAAAGTAGAGTTCGGGGAGGAACAGATGAAAACTCCCAGCTAAGAGGGTCCTCTAGACTGGAGAACGATGGGGACGTCATTCCCAAAGTGAAAATATTATCCCATAGGGATATGAGTAGTTCAATTCACCAAGATGGTGGGATAGTTGATAGCTTATGCAAATGATGGAAGCTTGACCGAAGAGGAGAAATTTCCGAAAAGGATGTTTAAGAATATGGCACTGTAGAGACACATTTTAAAATGCATGAGGGCTCATCCGGAGAGTGGGGCGCTGTCCTACTGGCAGAGGGAGTTGCAAGACCGGTATCTTTCTCTAAAGACAGGAAGTCATCGATATAGTGAGAAGTGTGCCCCAGACAGAGGGAAGGGTGAAAGATAGAGAAGAAAAAGAAATGACTCAGTGAAGGAGAACGTACTTCATCCCACCCCTGAAGATAAAAGAAAGCTTCCTGGTACAAGCAGATTCAAAGTGCGAAACTCTATTAGGACTGCTCAAGCCCTGTTCCACTCAAGCTTACCTCAGTGTGTGGGCACATCAGTCCTCTTTGGTGCCACTTTTCTTCTTGTCCTTCACCTGCTTCTTGTCTGTCTTGTCCTTCGCCGGGCCTGCATCAGCCTGATCTTTGTCCTTCCTGGGAATGAGGCTGTGTGACACCAGGGCTGAGCTCAAGTAGACCAGCATGCCCGTGTAGCCGCCAATGAGTAGACAGAGTGGCTGGATGACCACAAAGAGGCAGGCCACATTCAGTGAGGCCCTCGAGTCCAGGATCAGTTCATCGTCTTGGCATCCCCGGGACACCTTGAAGAAGTAGTAGAGAGCCACCGCTGGGTAGAAGGCCTGCTCCGCCATGCTGCGGCTCCTGTACTAAGACGGCTTGGGCTTGTAGTAATCATTAACCAGGTTTCTCAAAGTCCAAAGTATCTGCGGCTGCCTAGAGTGACGAAGCCCTAAGTCTAAAGTCTTTAAGCAGCAGTGCAACCTGGACGATCGATCAAAGACCTGTATTAAACTGTATTAAAAGTGTGTTTATACAAAATCACACATATTTCGTGAAAATCTCTAAAGTTGGGGTTGCAGCATATCGTCAACAATGCATGGAAGATTCCACAGTGTGTGTATATTGTAAAATCCGAAATGCCATACGTTCTGATGTCTGTTTTTACAGCAGCTGAAGTACCCTGAAAGCTCTGACGGAGGTACTTTAAGTACCTGCTCTGTCTGCCTGGATGTAAAGCCTGCATCAACACATATGTCACATAGAAAGCTTGTGTATTCTTCAGGAAAGCAGAAATACTACCTGTGAAGCTCGATTGTCTCTGTGTGTCTGTTAAAGCAGCGCTGATGACCCCGGAGGTCTGACATCTGTATGTAAGAGAACGAAAAATACTGCATTGAAAGCTGTGAAGTCTGTGCGCCCAACCCGCAGCGCTGCATTTGAAGCACTGGAGTCTCCTTGTACGGAAATGTCACAGCTACTTGGGACCATGTCTTCTAGTGGGCAGGCACTCAATAGCGGCAAATTCATACGGAGAGCCGGGCCGGAGGCCTGGCATGGCTCGAAGTGCCAAACGCACCACTATGCTGTCTTTTTATATTCTAAAATTAAAAGTTTCATGGGTAGTGGTACAAACTATCGATCGTACTTATTACGTTCCGCAGTACTTCAAGGACAAGGCTCTCTTCACCATGTATCTAAGATCTACTAATCTCTCGTTTTAGTGCACGATGCTCTTGTATCTTTCTTCTCCGTGATTTTAACCTAGACCTCGCTAGACTAATTCAATTACCCCTGTACACGTGCTACTGGTTGAATTTCAAATAAAAATTCCTGGAACTAAAAAATAGGTGATTTCGTGACCGCTTTTGTTTCACTTTAGGTCAAGACTGATTTGCATATGGCTGGGTCCAAACTGGAAAGGCATGGTGAGCAAAAAAACGATGGATTTAGGCCCAGATCTCTGTACTGGGGTGAATGTATGACATTGTTCTGCATTCTGTCCATCAATTGTGGGTTTTGCATTTGTTTCACTTTAGTGCATTACATTGTCATACGAATGGCATTAATACCTGCAATATTATTATTTTTTTAAACATGAGCATTTCTTCCCCAATGCCCTAACAAAACTGCCTTACCTAAAGCAAGAGATGTCAGTCCTCAATGTGTGCTATTTAGATGGCTAACGTTTTTGTTTGTGGAGTAAAACTATTATCTATAAAACCATGGCTAAGTGAGATGTTTATATAGTGCATCTACTAGACTGAATTTTGTCTAGGTAGATTCAGATTTGACTTTACATCAATATGAGGCAGAGTAATCTAAACAAATTTACATAGGATCACACAATTCAGTGAAGTGGAGAATCTGAGATTTAAATTAGGGGTAGGCGGCAAACTCTGCTCCGCCGGCAGAGTTTTGCCACTTTGTGATCCACTTGGATTGCAAAATTTGACAAAAACTCCGCCTACCGCTGGCGAAATGGATTGGCTAGGCTTGAGGCAGATTGCAAATTGTTTCTTATTGTTTTCTGGAAGCTAAAAAAAAGGGTGATCTAGTTTGAGTCTTAGACTATTTGGGGGAAAGAGTGTCCCAGATTTTATGGAAATTAAGCAGTTTATGACCCGTGCATATGCACTGCATAGGGGATACATTAGTCTAAGAGTGACCGAAATGCAAAACATAAAGCCAAGTCAGCGTTTACATTCGAGCCAGGTCAGTATTTGGAATCTATGAGTTTCTGCAAGTAGCTCTCCAGGTCTATTTTCCTATTCCACACTTTGCTGGTCTGACTCTCCAGAGATGGCTACCTCCTTATGAAGTCATATTAGAGCATACTAACTACATGCACGAACTGCATTAGGTGAGCAACTTAGCCCACTAGTTTAAAGATCCTCTGCCTAATTTTACAGCCCCAGACTTGGCAAAGACGAAAGTTGTTTCAAGACAGGGCTCTGGCCATTGTTATCAGTTACTGGTTTGGTCAGTAAGTATGAATTAAACACCTTTGATGGTACTTAACTTGTGCACTAGTGAAAGGGTAGAGTTTTGAGTTCAGGATGGCAGTTTCATGTAGACGTACCCTAGGGGTACTGAAAAAGCTATTACTCAAATGTATATAGGAATGGTTTTGTCTGATTTGGCAGCTTGGGACTGGAACCAAGGGGTTTGGATCCCACTTGTATACACATTTTATTGACGGGATATGGGTCCACTGTCTCAAACTTCAGAACTAACATGGGGTGGTTCTCCTTTCAAGTGTCTTTCTTAGCCTGCTCTCCAGACACAGTCTTTGTGAAAAGTGATGCTTTTAACAGTATGTAGCTCTGGTCGGTCCCCAAGCAGGAGTACCCACAACACGACACAATGGAGTGTGAGTTTTTTGCACCTGGTTGTCATTAGGGTTGGGCAAAAAACTCCACTCTGGTGGTGGAGTTCGGAGTTTTAGCAACTCCGCACTCTGCTTGGCAGTCGAAGTTCAGTAAAAACTCTGCCTCCACCTCGTTGCAGAGTTTTATAGGTACCCACCCTATGAGCAGTTGTTTGAATTCTAACACAGCCTGCCAGTCCTTATCCCTTAGCTCACTATCCATGCTCCCAATTGTTTCCTAGTTCAATAAGATCTCTTTTTGACTGTGTATGCTGGCTGTGATAGAGTATTGTTACGTATTGTCTCTTTCCATTCCAAGAGTATTGTTACTTATTGTCTCTTTCCATTCCATAACCTTAATAGTGTTTGTAATTGTAGGCAGCCCCATAATTCTCGCATTAGGTTAGTCAATGTGTTCAAGGAAGCAGCCCTTTTTAGGTCGGAGGCCTAAAAGGCTGCGCTTGCGCAGTCTGAGGCCGGAGATTTAATGACTCTCAGTAGCGCAGAAGGTCCCGCCTCCCTGCTCTGTCTCTCCACCATTGGCTGGCTTCCTAAATGGAGGCCAGCCATTGGAGGAGAGATCCCTCCCTCCGATGTAGCCCCGTCCTTTTCGGATTTGGGGGCGTAATTTTTGCTGTTCTTTAGACAGTGACGTCGTCCGTCACTCAGCACAGCAAAACACGCCCCCAAATCCGAAAATGCCCTAAGCTTTGTTGCTGCCATTGTTGCCCAGCCGGCGCCGAGTACGGTGATGCAGCGCACATGCTCCTGTGCGGATGGGGCTTCCGCCCAGTGCCTCGGAGCCCAGCTGCAGTCTTTTCCACTTCCTGATGTCCCTGGCCGTCGCCGACATGCTGAACGTCCTCTACGGTGAGTTTGTCCTTATTTGCGCAACTGTATGATCCTGAACAGGCCGGCTCCCCCCCTCCCTCCGCCCGCAGCTCTTCTCAGGCCGGCTCCCCCCCCTCCCTCGGCCCGCATCTCTCCTGTGTCCGTCTCCCCCCTCCCTCCACCCGCAGCTCTCCTGTGTCCGTCTCCCCCCCTCCCTCTGCCTGCAGCTCTCCTGTGTCCGTCTCCCCCCCTACCTCCGCCCGCATCTCTCCTGTGTCCGTCTCCCCCTCCCTCCACCCGCAGCTCTCCTGTGTCCGTCTCCCCCCCTCCCTCCGCCTGCAGCTCTCCTGTGTCCGTCTCCCCCCCTCCCTCCGCCCGCAGCTCTCCTGTGTCCGTCTCCCCCCCTCCCTCCGCCCGCAGCTCTCCTGTGTCCATCTCCCCCCTCCCTCCGCCCGCAGCTCTCCTGTGTCCGTCTCCCCCCCTACCTCCGCCCGCATCTCTCCTGTGTCCATCTCCCCTCCGCCCGCAGCTCTCCTGTGTCCGTCTCCCCCCCCTCCCTCCGCCCGCAGCTCTCCTGTGTCCGTCCCCCCCCCCCCCACGGTCTGTGTGTTTCTTTAACTAAGTTTTTGTCCGTAATGGATTTAAACAGCTGTCAATCTAAACAGTGGAGTTTAACAACCCCAATTCATGTGGTAAACTTGTGATTCCGTCCTGGTAACGTAAGTAGAGCATTTGGTGAATATAGATCAGGGTGGCGGACATTTGGCAAAGGGTCTTCAAAGCATGTGTACCTCACACACAAAAAATTTGGGACTAGTCATTTATGCAATCCAAACATTTATCTCGTGTTGTAGAATAAATATGGGGAAAATGCGAAACCTGTTAAATAGCTCAGGCCATTCCAGAATGCTTCACCTCCTCCAGCGCAGGGTGTGTGTGTTGAAACCCGAGCCGGCTGCCGCGGAGCGAGAGGCGGGAAACGAAGGCTTCATAGGGAAAGAATGCGGTGTTCCTTGGGCGATCGTAATGCGTGCAATTCAGACTGGAAACATTCCTAAACGGCCTCCGGACCTGCCACATCTGAAAGGGTTGTCTGTCCCCCCCTCCCCCCCTCCCTCCGCCCGCAGCTCTTCTGTGTCCGTCTCCCCCCCCCCCTCCCTCCGCCCGCAGCTCTCCTGTGTCCGTCTCAACCCTCCCTCCGCCCGCAGCTCTCCTGTGTCTGTCTCCCCCCTCCCTCCGCCCGCAGCTCTCCTGTGTCCGTCTCCCCCCCTCCCTCCACCCGCAGCTCTCCTGTGTCCGTCTCCCCCCCCTCCCTCCGCCCGCAGCTCTCCTGTGTCCGTCTCCCCCTCCCCCCCCCCCTCCCTCCACCCGCAGCTCTCCTGTGTCCTGTGATGGCAAAAGGGTAAACCGTTGTTTGGCTGCTCTCAAATATTGGTCAGAATTAGTTTAAGAATGCCTCGAATTGAAAAATACATGGGTCTGGTTTAAAATCAAAAGAGTGGCCCAAGCCAAAGTGTCCTTCATCTAATAGGGCAGTATAACAAACCTTTTGACTGTGTCAGTAGTAAACAGTGATGATCGACTCATTAAATTTAATTGACACTGCTAAGAAAGCAGATAATGTTTTTGGATCCCTCGTATATTTGCTTGGAGAGGCTAACCCATGGTTTAGAATTGTCAGGTTTATGAGCAAGGATGTTAGAAGATTCAGTTGTGATGTATTACCTCGAGAGTTAAATACAGACACATAAGGACCCACTGGATTGAGAATGGAGGATCCGTAGGCCGTAGTTCGAACTGCTTGAGTCTGTATAACAGGATATTTTGTTTGGCTTTTGAGGTTTCCATTTATTTATGTAAGCAATCAATTGGTTTTACAACAGAGGTAAAGGAATCAATGCCGAGATCCATGTGGGGACCGGCAAACAGTCAGGTGCTTATGACGTTAACCCTGTACCCCCCTTGTGCGTAAGTACAAGCACTCAATTGTAAACGAGCACTATGCAAAAAACTCGGGGGGGGGGGAGGGAATAAGGGCAGGGTAAGGAAAAAAGTGGCTCTGCAGACTTCAGAGGACACCATCACAATCACTGTCCTCGTCCAGCACCTATGGTGTGACACAGTAGATTTTAGATACTGTGATGTCAGGAGCGTCACAGGAAGTATATTGCACTGTTTGTTGTACTCGCCACTGTAGGTTCTGGGTGAGGCTCTCCTGTGTCCGTCCCCCCCCCTCCCTCCACCCGCAGCTCTCCTGTGTCCGTCTCCCCCCTCCCTCCACCCGCAGCTCTCCTGTGCCCGTCTCCCCCCCTCCCTCCACCCGCAGCTCTCCTGTGTCCGTCTCCCCCCTCCCTCCACCCGCAGCTCTCCTGTGCCCGTCTCCCCCCCTCCCTCCACCCGCAGCTCTCCTGTGTCCGTCTCCCCCCCCTCCCTCCACCCGCAGCTCTCCTCTGTCGCGCTCCGGAGAGGGGTCGTTGCATGCAATTTATTTCAGGTGGGATGAAACTCCAAATATTCAAAAGTATGAGGTGAGAGAGAAATACTGGGCAGAGCCTAAGTTAACTTTCATATTTTTTTAAAAACATTATCTCTTTTGCTACTGATCCCCTTTTGGCAAAATGGCTGAGTTCTATTGCAATGGGTGAAAATTACACCTTTCATCAGCATCTAGAGATAATTAAACGTACATCATATGCGGAATATACATTGTCAAAATCAATTTTGGGACCAAAACAAGCCATGCACAAAAGGAAGCAAGCATTGGCACAGCTGGTAGGTCAGGTTTGCCTTTTGATTGTGACTGAATGCTAAAAAAAGGATAATATGTACAGTGCATTTTTGACAAAAAAATATTTTAATGTGTGAAGATTCAGTGTACTTTTGAGTTGGAAAATAGTCACTTAAATATTCCAATGCATGCAATTGATTTCAGGTGGAATAAAACTCCAAATATTCAATAGTGTGAGGTGAGAGAGAAATACTGGGCAGAGCCTAAGTTAACTTTCATATTTTTTTAAAAACATTAGCGATATGTTTTAGCGATGAAGCTATTGGCAATGTAAATGACAATGCCATTTATTTATTATTTAAAATAAAAAAATCATGAGCAATGCCAATAGCTCTACCTTTAATGCTGCAGAGACCATTGCATTGTAAATGCTTGTTATAATTCCCCATTGTGTCTGAAATGCCTCAGGACATGGCAAAACGCGCTGTGAGGTCTTGCCACCAGCATCGGAGCACTGTGCAAGTGACAAGTGGCAAATTTTATGAAACCGGAAGTTATGAATATTGGAATGGCCGTAAACGCCGCCTGCAGCACTCGTCTCCTCTCCACAAATGTACAGATACACCCACATCAATCATGCATCCGCCCCCAACACACACAAACAACAACTATGTATGTTTCTTATGTGCTAATAAATAATAATAATAATTACTTGTTTGTTTGGCACACTTTGACATCTGGTTCGTTGTGCACACACTTTCTCGACCCCTCTACGAACTTGAGTTGTAGAAGCAACACTCTACGAGCAGTGTAGAGGGGGTGGTGCGTACATATGTCCTGGGAGGGGCGTGTGATCAGACCTGTATGACCACCACAGCTCAGGGAGGGAAAATGAGGGAAGCCAGAAGAGGTGGCGCTAGGCCTAATGAGCGGGTAGGGACAGAGCCCTGGTGGGATTTAATGCTGCAGATTCTCAGTTTTTTTGTAGACGCAAATGAGTCATCTGTTTCTTGCCCAACATGTAACTAATCAGGTACCAGGACACTATGCCATGGGGGGCAATACATGCTTGGATTTGCTGAGTGTGCACGGTACCCATTGGTTACTGCCAGCAATGAGTGAAGCCGAGCCTCTTATTTCTGCTTCACTATAGGGACTCTGTAATGAGTGGACATGTTTCTGTTCCTTGGTGCCCCTCAGCTCCAACAAAATCCACAGTTCGGCAGAGGATGAAGCCAGCTGCTAATATTTGCTTTAGTGCCGCGGCTTTGCAATTAAGGATGCGCCAACACTCCTACGTGCAGCCCGCAACGGTGAGTTACGCGTACACGTTTATAATGCGTGTCTGGCACGCCTTCTCCTTGGTCAGGTCGTTGGTTCTCTGCTGCTCTGGACAGGCAATAGCTAAGTATTTTTTAGACAAAGAATCCTCTTTCATTCCGGAAACGGGAAGAAGAGTTGCACGGCTGCAGGGCAAGCCGGGAGGAGTGAGCTTCGGCGGACACGGTAAGTCCCTCTACACAATTCTATAAATACTACTGCGGTAGTCTGAAAAGCCGAGTAGAATTGTGGTCACTGGGGCGGGGAAGGCGTGTCTATCGAAATACATCGACATAGGAAAATGAAGTGCAGTTTTGGCACGCAGTCTTAGTCAGGGCCGGACTGGGAACTGAAAGCAGCCCTGGCACATTTTTGCAGACCAGCCCCCGTCCGGAGCATAGCGAGCGAGCACAGAGAGGTCGACCACTACTAGGGGGTGAATTTTACAGCACATTTTCATTACATATTCAATTTTATCAACTTTAAAAGCACAGTAAATAGTAGATGATGACCTTAAAAAGCACCGTATTACCCACCCAGTCATATGTACCCATAGACATTCTGTCAGAGAGCACCAAAACTAGATAAAAGCCATTTGCTGCCACTGTGTAAAACTTTGTTTGCACTACCTAAATTGACTTGCGCGGGTCGGATGTGCTGTGGCTCGAGCAAGCGTTAGCACAGCAAACAGTATGTGCGTGCTTTTAGTTCCCACCAAAGCATGCCCGCTTGCCCCAGACGGTCATCACGAGCCAGGTGTGAGTTCGTGTTACCACAGTGCTCATAGTATTCATTCTACCTATTGGGGATTCTGATTAGTCAGATATCTGCCGATAAAAATGTTACTATAGATCAACAGCCAGACTACACTTGTTCATGACATGCACATATCAATAGTCCACGATTTGCACTCCACCACACGATGTGCACACACCTACAGTAGATACAACATACACACTTATAGTGCGCAAGCTGCACATACCTATATAGGACGAAATGTACATATCTACAGTGCACGACGGGAACACATCATGACATGCACATACCTACAGGGCACAACATGCACACTCATAGTGCACAACATGCAGACACCAACCATACATGACATGCAATCATCTACCATACATAACATGCACATACCTACAGTGCACGACATTCACATACCTACAATGCATGACATGCACACACCTATAGTGCACAACATGCACACACCTACCTTACATGACATGCACACACCTATACTGCACGACAGGCACCCACCTATATTGCACAGCATGCATACACATACCGAACATGAGATGTACACACATACAGTGCACAGCATGCACTTACCTATACTACACAACAGGCAGACACCTAGATACATGCATTCACTACTTGGTTGTGACGTCCAGATAACTATATTGCACGACCTCTAAAGCATTGGACCTAGTATGCAAGTGGGTGGTTAGCAGCAAGCATGGGGCCCTGGGATGTGATTATCAAAGTAAAACATTATCTGCTACAACAACAAATAAAAATTATTCAAACGAAACAGGTGGATTGCTAGTGTCGTTACCACTAAACACATTTTTGTAAAACAGGGGTATGAACATCTGTCGCGCGTCAGTCAGCCCACAAACCTCAACACAATTGCAGCATTCATAGACGAGGACTGTAAGTGTCAAATCCCAGTGGTGGGTTCTATGAACTACCGCAAAGCAGCACAGCTACTACCGATCAGGGTTTTAAACGAGCCTTATTTCTGGCAAATTTAGGGGATACATGGTGTTGTTTCTTGCTCATTTATGTGCCAAATGCGCACACTTACTGCTCACTGAATAAGGAAGCTAGAGAGTTTTTGTTTTTTGTTTATTCGGGTAAAGGAAAGGGGTTTATTCCAAATGGACAGCATCGCAATCGTGCTCTCCCTGACCCCGTCTGCTCAGCCATCCTTCACTTTATTGCCTACGTAAGTACCACGTCGCATGCACCAAAGCAGCATTTTTAATCATGATGATTGTCACGGTCCCTGACGGTGTGGCACTCACTCTGGACCACGGGCATTCATTTTCGATCACTGGTGGCAGTTCAGCTCAGCATCATGTGACTCTGGGCATTAGCTCACTTAATCTCCCCGACTGCCTTCATTGCCTTGAAACCTTAAGGGTGGTATGTTTGCGTTTTACAAATAGGAATTATTATAATATGCATTGTACTTCACACAAGAACACATACACCCAGCACATTCTTTCCCCGTGTAATGTATTCCTCTCAGGCATACATACATTCATTACATGTACTAACCACACATGCACTCCACAGTACTGCTCCATCCCTTTACTGTACCCTTTCCAGGCACAGAGTCACTACGCCTGCGCTATGCAGTACCACACATCTACCTGATCTGATGTACCTAACGTAGGCAAATTGTGAGTTAAGCACACAGCAGGCGAACCTTTTAAAAGCTGTGTGAGCCTGTAGGCCTCACTCCAGTGGCACAGTCTAAAAAGGTTCTGTTTCCTACTACTCATCACTAAATGGTATGAAATGAAATGAAATGGAAATTTATAGAGCGCAAACATACACCCAAAGGTATCATGGTGCTTGCTCAGCACAAGACATACCGGACCAATACAAAGCAGCCTCAAAGATTGAAAAGCCACGTCTTTAATGCCTTCCTGAAAGGCAACAGGTGAGTTTCTTCCTTTAGCCGCACAGGAAGAGAATTCCAAAGTTTGGTCGTGACTACCAGAAAGCTCCTGCCGCCCCAGACGCACTTTTTAAACCTTGGAACTACCAGGTTGTGAGAGCATGCTGAGCGAAGCTGGCGGTCAGGAACATAAGGCAACAGATTCTGTTTGAAGAATGCTGGCCCTTTATCTTGTGTGGCTTTGAACGGAATGCAGAGAGCCTTTAACTCAATCCGCCTTTCCACTGGCAACCAGTGAAGCAATTTGAGCCCTGTGGAGGCCGATTTATGTTTCGGGATATTCAACAATAAGCGCGCTGCAGCATTTTGCACTATCTGCAACTAATTGAGGCATTTTTTACGTAGGTTCATGAAGAGACCATTAAAGTAATCGGCTCTAGATAATACAAGAGCAGAAACCACTAATTTCCTCAACTCAACTTCGGGTGAATGGTAGAATCTTTCTCAGTATTTTTAAAGTGTAGAAGGAGGCAGATGTCACCTGATTGACGTGGCCCTCGAAGGAGAGCGTCGAGTCAAGCGTGACCCCCCAAGTTTTTTTTACCTTATTTTTGGATTGGGAAGCGACCCTAATTCTGCGGCTCACAGAACAGGGGTCCAAAAGTTGGTGTGGTTTCCAAAAAGTAAGACTTCAGTCTTACTAGCATTCAACTTCAAACAATTCAAAGACATCCATTCCCTCACCTGACGGAGACAGGTATGTAACTGTGCCACTGTATCGTCTGGAGAACCTGACACTGAGACCACAATCTGAGTGTCATCTGCGTATGAGATAGCAGAGAAACCCAGAGATCTTATTAGCCTAGCCAGTGGTGCCACATAGATAATAAAAAGAGTAGGGCTCATTGACGAGCCCTGTGGTACTCCAAATTGCAATGTGAAGTATGGGGACTTGAAATCAGCAATTAGCTCCCGACCAGACAGAAATGATTTTAGTAAAGCGAGCGCTTTCCCTTTGATACCAACCTTCTCCGATACTTGCAAAAGTTTCTGATGGTTTACCGTATCAAATACTGCAGAGAGGTCAAACAGCACAAGTGCTACATTGCCTCTTGCATCAACGGTCAACTGAATCATTTCAGGTGCGGAAATCAGCGCCAGTTCAGTACTGTGTTGCTTCCTAAAGCCAAACTGGGAAGTATCTAAACAAGCGTGCTTTTCCAGGTAATCAGAAATAACGATATTCATGTCTTTCTCCGCCATATTTGCAGGCAGGGGGAGTCTGGAAATTGGTCAGTAATTATTTGGGTCTGCTCTATCCAGATTCACTTTTTGTAGAATGGGGAGAACTGATGCCAATTTCCAGTTTGCCGGAAAAATCCCAGAAAGAAACATTTGATTAAAAATAGGGGTCTGGTGAGAAGCAAAGACCTCTGGTAAAAGATGAACATTTTGGGGGGTACAGGGATCTGGGGGTGAGCCAGATTTGGTTGACAAACATTTGGTAGACAGCAAAAAATTAATGAACTTCTCTGTTGTTAACAAAGGAAAGGTAAAAAATTCATAAGGGTCACTACTGTTGGCGGATATAAGGGAGGTTTCCCTTACCACGGAGGCAGCACCAGGAGTCCCTAATGACAGTGACGTCCCTGCAGTACCACTTTGTAAGAACCCGCTGAAAACCGCAGTTACATTTTCTTGAAAAAACAAGGCCAGGGATTAACAGAAAGTTTGGTTGAATGGTGAGACGATTACCTCAGGGCATTTGGCTAACTATTTTACTGTAGAGGAAAGTTCCTTCGATGAGTTTTTACTGTTTATTATGGCTGTAGTGAAATGGGAGGCTTTCTCCTTGAGTACTAGTTTTTTACAATCAAGTAAAGCTTGTTTGTAAACCATCCTTTTACTAGTGTCGTCGGGAGATCTCCACTTCCTCTCCAAACGACGGCACTTTTGTGTCTGTAGTCTTAGTTCTTCAGAAAACCAAGGTTCCGTGTGCCTTGACCTACGGCATATAGATGACTTGACCGGAAGCACCTGATCTATAGAGCTCCTTAACCAATCCTCAAATCTGTTGCAGCTGCCACAGAAGGATTCTCTAAAAAAGCAGGAGGATTCTGGGACAGGGAGCTATTAAGATCCTCAGTTGCAAGCTATTCCAAGTTCGGACCCTTTTCAGCTGTTTATAATCCAATTTCCCTGCCTGATGGTTTTGAATGAGTAGTGAAAACATTACTGCTTTATGGTCTAACCACACAAGCGGAACTGAGGGGAGGCAATGCAAAGACTTATTGTTTGTAAACAGACCATCCAGCAAATATCCCCCTCAATGGGTCCTATCTGTTACCTGCTGAGTGAGGCCTAAGCTGTTTGTAATGTCAAGAAAATTAACCGAATCTCTATCTAAGGGATCTTCAAAATGAAGATTGAAATCACCCAAAAGTGTAAAATCTGATTACTGAGATATGATGTCCAAGGAGGTACATATGGTGTTCATAAACTCGGCCCGGGGTCCAGGTGGCCGATAAAGTAAGATGCCATTAAGAGCATGATGGTTATTTATTAGAATCTTGAACAATAGGGATTCCACAATAGGGCCATTATTTTGAGAGTTGAAAGTTCCTTTCCACGTGTTCCTATATATAACAGCTAGTGCCCCACTTCTTTTCCCCTCCCTGTCTTGGCTATACATGGTGAATCCGGCCAGGACCGCCGTGGCTAAGTCAGGGTCTGAGGAGGCGTCCCCCCATGTTTCCGTTACAAAGGCTAGGTCCACAGCATGTGCTTCTACAAACAGCGCAAACTCAGTTGCATGTTTACACAGGGAGCGGGCATGTATTAAAGTGCCTAGTACAGCGATTGACCCTTCCACCTCATCCAGTGTAGGATTGCAGACAGCTGATTTTAGTTGTGGTTAAGATGGGCAAATAATTAAACTACACTCCAGGCATTGAGAGGGAGCCATAGAGGAGTAAGAAATGGACCTAGCCACCCACTCGCACCTACCTTTTTTATTCAGGTCGAGTAGTTGGTTCCTGGTATAGGTGAACCCAGAAGCAAAATGGGTGCTGAATCCAACAGCATGCCTGGCACTAGGCACGGGCCAGGTGCGGACAAACGCAGACGGGCCTGCCTTTGGCGCGCCAGCAGCGTGCCCGCTGCGAGCCTTCGTAGCGGCTGTGCTTTTATCTCTCCCCGTACCTGCATCCAGAGCGTAAGCCCACCCCTGCACCTTCCTATCAAAGCGGAAGTGCACCAATGAAGGCAGTCCTCATTAGCAGCCCCAAAAGATGCAAGATCTACTAAGTGCAGGTATGATAAAACAAAATGCAAAATCAGCAGTTGATTAAAATAAGAAACTTTTGTTTCTTTTTAAAAAAGCAGAAACTTTTGTTTCTTAAAAAGAAAAATCTTTTGTTTTTTTAAAAAGTACAATTTTTAAAAACACGAGTTAGATTCAATGGCGACAATTATTTCCTAAATCAGGGCATAGTACAACAACACTAACAATTAACAGAACGGAACGTTTCCTAAATACAAACAAATGAGAGGCACGCTTAAACAGACGTGGTCTCTGGGTCAGGAATCAAATCAAATGCGAGCACAACACCGCGTTTCTGCTGCTTAACACCTGGTGAAGGCAGTAGCCGTCCACCACTATGAGGGTAGCACTTTGGGTGCCTCTCCCGGTCGAACAAGACCGCAATCCAAGAGACAGGAAATGTTACGGTGCACACTCATGATCTGTGTTCACCTATGACAAAAAGTCAGCATTAGGGATCCAGACAACAGTACAGTAGGGCACTCCAGGCAGGGGTACACCTCTTTCCAATGCAGAAGACATTTCTGTCCAAAAAGCAGTGCTGTGGAAACTAAGTAGGCCAGGGTATGCACATGGTTATTACAGAAAAATAGTAGAGGGCCTCTAAAATAGAGCTGCTATTCATACATCTCGGATTGAGTAAAATCATAGTCTTGATGCTGCTTAGTTAAAAATGTTACCAAAGGAAATTAGGGAGTTGAAGAGTTTACCAGTGACTTACAATACATGAGTAGGCATCATAGAGCCTTGAAAGGCAATATCAAGGCTATTCACTAAGATGGGGGGCTAGTACTTGTATAGGTATCCACTCCTCTGTGCACAAGTTTGCTAAAATGAAAGTGAATTTAAAGATTAAATGCAAATATGTTGATTTTATCCCCGTTTTGAGGTCTATTTTTAAAAAAACAATGTTTTACTCCGGAGCTATGTTGGAGCAGACGATAAATTATACAGCTGACTGAGTGTAATTGGTGTGTTTTTATCCCTGAACCCTCTGTCTAATGCTCGTAAATTAAAACAAGGGGTAAGGGCAATGCTGACGTTAACATTCCAGTATTCAATAAATCTACAATAGACAGAGGTGAGACACTTTACAGGATCAAATACTTTAGGTTTATTCCACAGGAATACTACTTATTGGCCATGAGCTTGCTATACTCTATTATACAGGGTACTAATTGAAAGGGCTCATGTTGGCTTACCTCTGTAAGTCAGAGAGTGAGAGGCCCTCTCTTGTGTCTTTAAAGGCAGGGCAGCAGCTTGAATGAAGATAAAAGGAGCACAGTCACTGCAGTCCTCCTGGGTTGTTACTGAAAGTTATCTTTGAAAACCAAGTTGTAGGAGAAATAACAAGCTGCAATGAGGGATTGGGGGAGGGGGAGTCTAGTGCCTCTAATGATCAGGTGAACGAAGTTGTTATAAGTTGAATGATCAAGAAGAAGTTACAGTTTTATTTTAAGGAGGTTGTTGATTCAGCGTTTGCTTCGAAAAAAGGTTGGTCGATTCATCTGATGTAGACGAGGGAGGGATTTTAGTCCATGGATGAAGGGGGCTAATAGGCAATCCAGGAAAGACAGTGGAAAGACAAAGATGAATAGAAATATTTGTAAAGCGATTGAAGAGAGTTTGCCATCTTTAAAGATGTGGCCTAACAACGACAGTAGCAGGTGGTGTCCCTTGTGGCACATTGAAGGATGTCCCTTGCTGCACAAAAGAGATTCAGAGGCAGATGCATATTTAGGTGGATAACGCGTAGATAAGTCTGAATATGATGAGTATACGTTTGATCTTTATGACATTGAAAGTTGAGATCTGGACAGTGAGAAGAAAGAAGCTGCTCTGAGAATGAAAGTGGTTGTAAAGTATCCCCAGGAGAAGACATGTCTTGCCCAGAGATGATTAGCCATCCAAGTAGCGCGGATTGGTGGCCATTGGCTAATGTGTCAGAGTAAATAAAACTTTGGATGCATAGATCTTTAGAAAGGGAGGCTATGGCATTGATGAAAGTGGAGTGCTCTCGCCCTATGATTAATAATAAATTGTTTTCTTCTCCCGAATTAGACCCAAATATAATAATTTTTCTTTTTAATATGAGTCAAGATCCTAGAAAGGGATTGGAGGGAGCAATGAAACAAGTAATATCCTTTTCATAGATGGACTGGTGAAGAGATTAGAAAAGTGTATATTTACATTAATGGCTTTAGATACGTTTTTGGTGTTTCTGTAAGGTAGAAGGGTTTTTGTCAGGGCTGGAGCAAGGGTGTGGTTCGTTGTCCCTATGTTCAACAAGTCCCAGTTTCAGAAGCAAGAAAGCATAGTATTCGGGGGCTTTCTTCCCGCACTGGATTCTTCTCATAACAGAAAAGATCAGGTGGAAGTCACCCTCCCAGATGCTGTAGATGTTGCAAGGAAACCAAGGTAAGTATGAAGATTTGTTTGGTATTTTTCCTCAAATTGTGGGGGGGAGGGTGTCTGAAGAGGTTTGGCTAAAAATAGATCACCTTAACTAAGGATCAATGGATCTTCAATATGGTAACAAAAAATAGTTAAGTTCGGAGAACTGCAGTAACAAGAGCAGTAATCGAAAGGCAGTGTTCTGTCTAAGGTTCAGATAATGTTGGTGGATGCAGCGGTTCAGTAGATGCTGAGGAGGGGCGCCATCAGAAGAGTACCAGAAGTATTGCAAATGTTTGTGAATACATTTTTTATTAATGAAAAAGAAGGAAAATGGTTGGGGCCCCAGTGATGCATTTTAGGGATCTCAATTGGTTTGTGGAATACATTTATTTCAAGAGTGCATCCATGTAAATATTCTGCAGGAGGAAAATTGGCTGGTAAAGCTAGACTCAAAGAAGCATATTTCATGGTTCTGATAGTGACAGTTTCTTCAATTCAGTTGTTCAGGAGTCCTCTATTAGTTTGCACGCCTTACATTTAGATTAGCCTTTGTTCCTTGGTGTTTCACCAAGGTGTTGAGACTGGTGGCCGCTTATCTGAGAGAGAGAGGGGTGCATATGACTATGTAGCTGGATGACATTTTGATAATTTCCCAAGACTGGCGAGAGCTGGATGAACAAGTTGCTAATAGTGGTTACATTTGTTGGCAAATCTATATTATTTGATAATCAGGGAGGAGTCTATTTTGAAACTGAGGAAAGAGCTGGAGTTTTTGAGCAGGATACCATAAAGCTGGTATTAGTTTTGCATGTGAGGAAGGTGAGATGTATAAAGTCCAAACTGAGGAATGTGTTAGACACGTTTATGGTATCTCTGAAGAGTAGTAGGTCTTTCCTTTCCTCAATAAAGCAGTGTTCTTGAGACAGCTTCATTATCGAGCACTGCAGCTTTTGGTTCATCTCTCACTAAAGGCAAAAGAGGAGTTTATGCGGTGACCAGACAATTTAGATGCTTGGAATGGCTGACCAATTTTTGGAATGATTCCAATGTTCTGTCCTGGAAACCTGCAAGTTTGCATGGATGAGGAGCTCGGATTGGTCAACAGGAGGAAGATGGTCTCTGGAAGCATTTGTTGCACATCAATTGCTTGGAACCTAAAGACGGTTTGTATGCTCTGAGGAGTTGCAAGAGTAGTTGCAATATTGTGTTGAAAATAGACAGTCTGTAGTGCAATATATACATAGTTTGGAAGGCAGCAGGTCCTAGAATTTGACAGTAGTAATAAAGGGGCTATGAGGGTATTGTTTGGAGCACATGCTACTTCTGAAAGCGAAATACTTACCAGATCAGAGCCACTGAATATTGTATTTGAAGGTGCTAATTGACTGTAGCATTTGGAGTCTCAATCTGGAGATATTTGGGATCTTGCATGTATGGTGGGATAAGCTGGGCATTGATCTTTTTGCTTGTTGCTAAATGAGGCAGCTGGAGAGGTTCTTCAGTTGATAACTCATTCTGGAAGCAAAAGCAGTGGATGCATTTCACCAGAATTGGAGGAAGCTACATGGCTATGTAGTGTAGTTCCTATTTTCCTTATAGGCCCTGCGCATTGGAATAACATAAACAGCAGTGTAGACGTAGGACTGTGGTCTTCTAGGTCTCTACTGACTATGTTAGACTTAATTTAGGTTTGCGCCAGCTAGCTCAGAGGTCACTGGAAACTTTCTTGACTGAATAGGAAGTGATCAGCTTCCCTGGCTCAGACAAGAAGGGATTCAGCTTCCGACAACCGCATAAACATGACAACTTTGCTCCCCAGAATAAGAGTAAATCTCTAGAGTCATGTGAAAACAATAGACAATTATTTCACTCAGTCAGACATGCGTTCTTAGTTTCACCAGAGTGCAGAGAAGAGAGAGACGAGCGTTTTCAATAAAGGGTATGATTTATTGAACAGTCTTCCTTCTCATGCAAGAGAAATGGATTGCCACAATTGCAATACTTAATATAAAGTAAATTACGTACAGTAAAAGGAGTATTATGAAATAATACTGTAAAAACATTGATATGGTTTCTTAGCCATAAGAGAGTTAAAATGAATAAAATATATACAATATATACATTCATATATACATTGGCTAACGACCTTAACTGGTGCTTCTAACAACGCCTACCTGGGTACCTGACCTAAGCCTAATACGTGGGAGGGAGTAAGTAAGTAGCAGTTTAAGTTAAGTTGGTTTTGCCAAGAGTCTGATCCAAGAATTCTCTCTAAGGGTTTAGTCAGCACCGTGCCTTTGGAATAGAATGTAGGAGGTCTGGTATCTCCCTCTCAGGACTCAGGACCCGATATCCCAGTCACCCGCAAGGGTAGGCTGGAAATGCCGGAGCTGGATTTTCTCGGCAGGAGAAAAGACAGCGTCTTTTTCAGCGCATCAAAGAGGAGGGGCAGCGTCCGTGGCCTTCTCGCGTCTGCTGGGCTCTCTGCAAGGGGACAGCTGTTCTGCTCCAGAATTCCCCACCGTGTGTTTGCTTAAGGCAGCGTTGGCATATTTATACCTGAAAGGTGCCGGGTTTGACGTAAGGTTGGACATAAGACGTCAATAAAGATGTCATTAAGAACTGGCCGTTCTTACAGTGCTTGCAGGAGTTCTATTACAAATCAAAACAAAGCTAACTGGGATTTCCCAGGTTGCTAGAGGTTTGGTATGTTGAAAGAACTCGTTGTGCTTTCTAGGAATCTAAGGAAGTAGCTTTTGCCGTGCTTTGGACTGCAAGGGCGATTTACTAAATTATGGTTCTGATCCTTATGTCGTTATATGGATATTATCGATTATAGTCTTGTAAGGGCATAGAATGGTAATATTGATTATGGTTCCTAGATAAACACACAACAGCCACTCCACGATTTTATGTCCATCAATTACTAAAACTAAGCAATAAAGGTGCATGTGTATTTCAACCCACCCCACAATACATTTCGCATTCGAAATGGTGTATACGAAATACATGAAAATGATAATAGGTACTGTACGTTTTAAGCAGTATGGTCATTCAGAAAAATTGCTTATGTATATCAACTGAACGATTTGCGAAAAATTACACATTAAATGTCTCAATACAGAAAAGAAGGGCGAGACTATTTCATCACATATAAATACAGTTGCTGTAAAATGTGCTAGAGGCTGAGGTAATATTTTGTCTCTAGATCTACTAAAAATAGAAGCTCTGTTCTTTATGAATAGTTCTACTTTAAGCAAAGTACGTGTACCAGAAAAAAGGTAAATATTTTGGAATTTTATAAAAAATTATTTCATGATGAGCGGGGGAAAAAATAGTTCCAAACGTTTTTCAGTACCTCTTGTTTATCAAAGCCGAAGGCCGAATTCAGAGTTCATGGGAACGCTGTGTGCCGGATTGTTTTCCAAAAAGTTATAGTTTCTGTTCAGGGGAGAACATCATTTCAGACAGACTCGCAAAAAATTGGTCTACATATTCAGGTGACAGTTCGACCAAGTTTGATAATGCTGTAACCTGGCAGTCGTGAGAATGATTGCTATCATCGATTTCAGGATCAGAAATGCTCACAGAGGGTCGTACCTGGGTGATGTTGCTTTCATTTCTTGCTTCACTGCCACCACCTAATCGTAGTGCAGAAGTCTCAACGAATGCCGTCATCAGGATTGGTAACCGCTGGGGACAACACGATGCATGAGCCGTTACAGGACTTAGCAAAGTATCGATATCCATTGGTACTGCTGATTGTAGTGCAAGACAGGTGTCTAACACACATTCCTCTCCGCATAGCATATATCGAAGCTCCGGTAAGATGCAGGTCTGCCATATAGGTCTGAATGAAAGAAACCAGGTTATGTTCAGATCTCTTAGCCGGGCTAATCCAAGGACTCTAGTTATGCGGTCCCGATAGCGTATAGCTAGGATCGTTTCTTCCATTGTCGCTGGAGTCATGTCTGCGTTTTGGCTTGCCATATCGGAGCAGAAGGGTCAAAAATAAAATCCCTGCTACGAGTTCCAAAAGTAGTGGTAGGCCGCCAAAGACCGAATGGACACAATTGGGAAAGATGCCCAGGACTGCTTCGAAGGGTGTTAACAGTCCCGAAAAAATTGTCTTAAATACATACGAGATACCACTGGCATCCGACATATTTAGGATTTGGCTTAACATTTCTACGAAATGCACGGGGCAATTTGTTGATGAAAGTGTATGTATCTCTGCAGTTGTCCTTGCAACTTGGAGATCATACGTCTCTTTTGATGACGTGATGAGCACAGTTGTCTGTAAAAGCACAGACTTCATTCTGCTTAAAGTATCAATTCGTATAGAAGAGATATTCAACTGAGGCCAAATCGGAGCCTCTGAGTCTCCAGGGCCATTTGGATACAATGCTTGCATACAGCAAGTGACCATGGAAGTAACGCTTACGAGATATGCTTTCCCTGGCACCATGCCACAACAGCTGTGGTCCGTTATTAGAACGTAACTCCCGTTAGAAAGTTGTCTAAAGAATGGCTCTATCTGTGTTGCAGGTGTGCCGTGCTGGTGGCATGAAAGGTTATTTGAAGTCCCCTCACAGGCCCCATGCAAGTTAATACCTTGGTACAAAAGTATACCGCTTAGTGATTGTTTGCACTCATTACCACTAAGAAATACATTTTTGTTATTGTCACTATAACATCTGTGTGTATAAGGTAATTTCCATGATGACTTAATGTATCCTTTACCCAACCTTTCATACTGGCCTGCTGGTATATACTCTTGGCAATTTTTAAATTGGAAAGTTGTTATCTGAATTGTGATTATTCCGTGTATTATCCATTCAATGACAGGTCTTTCTGACATTGTCAATGGTAATCTCTCAAGTTTTTCAATGCTCAGGATTGTATAGTCTGCTCCTTTCTGTGCCAAACTGATTTGTCTATCAGTAAGGTTAAAGATAGAAAACAATGACGTTGTGTTGATTAAACGCCATGGCACATAGCCTGAACGCAGGTTTTGCAACGTCCAGCCTAGCTGTACAATAGAACGTAATTGGGACTGGCCATGTTGTAACATTAGCAAGTCCTGGTCTATTATATCGATAGCAAATGATACAATACTGACCAGTGAATATATTCTGGAGGACAGAGTCATTAACCCATTGTCCACAACAGAAAGTGATTTTTCCAAATTAATACGATCAATTTCTTGTATTTTCTCTGCTGTCTCAATTTGAGTCACTTTCCATGCCTCGTTGTAAGCAGCGTATATACTGGCAGCTATGAAACGTTTTTTACGCTGTTTGCGTGGTCCCATTATGAAATCGCGCAAGTCAGCACCATCTTTAAGTAAAGATAAGTGTTGCATAATTTCTGCCAGTGTGGATGTTTGTAGCCATTCAAGGCATAGTTTCCCTACACTGTATGTTGTTACCATCCCTGGATTTTGTCTCTGGGAGTATCTAGGGTCTGGTCTGGTCATTTTTAACCCCTGTATTTTGTTCAGGAATCTGTCTTGACAGATATTTGTGTCTGTAGGCCAGATTAACCACTTTTTCCAATCAGGATGTGTTCTGTTTTCATGTAAAACGTGGGATACGTCTACCTCAATATCTGTGGTTGCATTATCAGGTATTGGCTTTGGAATAGACGGTTTGTTAAGGTCTTTAATCTTGGCTAGGCCAAGACAGGTCGTTTGTTGAATTGTGTCATTCAAGAACATTATTTGTTCTGGGATCATGCAGGCTCGAAATAATGCTTCTAGGCCTTGTACCTGCCAATCTTTTGCACCTCAGATGGTTTTTGTTTTAATGTTGTTTTTCCAGAAATCAAAACCAAATGTAATAATTTTTTCATAAAATGCTTCTGAACATATCAATTCAGTATTTGTCAGCATGGTTTTTGTCCCTGTTTTATCTAACAGTTTATAATAAAATGTTTCTGCATCACTTGTGTTAAACCCTGAGAAGTATTGGAATTTCTCATAGAATGTTTTTGAACTGCTTTTAGGTGGAGTAGCACAATGTTCCCATTGGTTATATTTTAAAACATTTCTAGGTTGAGCAGATTTATGCAAATAGTGGTCTGCATAATGGGTAAAACAATACATCTGTTCATAATTCGATGAACCTTGCAAATAATCATGTTCTGTAAATTTTGCTGACAAAACTAAATCTGACATCATATTATTTATGCTTTGAAAGTCCCAATCATCAGAGAATGTACTTGGTTTTACGAAGTCACTGAATGAAACCTTAAACTGATGAGGATATTTCAAGAGTTCGACGGGTCCATATATTTCGTAATCTGTTTTGTCCCAAACTACCCCGCCGGGTATTGGAATGGCTGTGACATTCACTGATGATAGTTCTCTTTTCTCGATGTGAGATGACTTGTGTGGCTTCAGAACTAAGTTGATGTTCTGACTTGCTGTGTCCATTGTACTGTATTTTCCTTTAATGAATTTTCCCAAACAAAGTACCATGATGAGCCAAAGCAGGAGGAAAAGTACACCTAACACAGTCCAAAATTCAATCCATGGAGAACTAAGATACGTTTCTTTGAGTTGGAGCAAGAGTTTTGTTGCTTTGTCTTTAAATGTTTTTGTTTTTGGCGTTTCTTCTTGTTCACTTGGATCTTCAGAAAGGTTATCGAAATTGATAAAGTAGCCAGATGCAGTTCTGTCAATTGTCGGAATTGTCTTTTCAATTTGCTTTTTATTAGCACATTCTGATGCTACTTCATTGTAGACTGGTGTTTCATGATGAACTGTTTCAATTTGGGTTTCAAGAGGCACAAGTTCCATGGCATTGTTGCATAGTCCTTTTTTGTTCACTGTAGGTTTATCAAATGTGATTAGTCTCTCAGTTTGAACCTCTTGGATTGTAGCAAATTTTGGTATTCTGCTATTTCTTGGGAGTCCACTGGGCCTACTACTTATTATTGGCCACATGATTGTGGTTTTACCAGGTCGATGGATACAACTCGGTTCTCCTTTTTACCAGCAAGGGGCGGTAGTACAACTGATCTTGATCCGTTGATTGCTAAGACAGGTACTACTTTTCTGTAAGAAGGCCCAAATTCCTTCTTCACCGCTATTTTCTCTCTGACCAGATCCCCAATCTTTGGAATCCAGACAGGTCTTGCTGGGACAGGTGGTGTGTCTTCAGTGGTTGTTGGCTGTTGTTTTAACTTTATGTTGCTCAGGGCTTTTCTTGTTTCATTTAAGTCCTGTAAAACAGCCAAACGATCTTTGATGTCAAAGCATTTTTTCTTATTTTCTACCACTGAAGCATGACTATCTAAGTCCTGAACATACATTCTAGTTCTGAACAATTGTTTGTACGGGCTGAAACCTTTTAGAGAATTTCTTGGCAAGTTATTAAGACTACGTTGGACACTTGTTAAATGCTGGACCCACCCATCACCCAAACCTAATACCTTTGCCGTTATAGATTGCTTTATGTCTCGGTTTTTTCTTTCCACAACCCCGTTTCCCTCAGGATGGAAGGGACAAGAGAACCTCAACCCAATGCCCATGCTGGTCATGGCCTCCTTATAAGCTCGAGAGCTAAAAGCAGGACCCTGGTCAGAATGAAGCATGGTAATTGCGTATGTGCCGATAAAGACTCGCAAATCAGTTCTGGCATCAGCCGAGCGCTGGGGCCACATTTCAAAGTGAATATAGTCTTAAAAAAAAATTAATAGGACGCTGGATTTCATGTGTAGATAGCCCTATGCTACCTACAGAAATGGCCATGGCATTACTCCGGTTGGCTCGTTACTGCGGTCTCTGTTGCAGTGTGGACAGCTCTTTGCAAATTTATAATGTTGCAGGTTTATCCCCGGCCACCAGTATTCTGATTGTAATTCTGTCAGAGATTCCTTAATCTGGTTGTGCCTCGCACCCAATCCCATGTGTGCGTCTGTTATTAAAAAGATTCTCTTGTGTTTGGAATTACCCTATCCCCCACTCCAGGGATTCAAGCAAAAGGAACGGAGTTTGCATCAATTATTTATTTATAATTGAGTGGGTAGTTCACAGGTAGTGCTGCACAGTTGCCTTTTGAAGAAGTTTTTACCGCCAGCATGGTTTCCCCGTCTATGTATTATTCTGAACGCTTTTTTGTGGCTACGGAAGCCGGTTTAGTTGCTTCCGCTGTGGCTGTATTAGCCAATGAATTCCCTGCAACGTGAACGCCATCACGTTGATGACTCAGAGTGTGTATCACGTGAGTCCTTTCTTAGTTCCTTCTGTAAAAGAGCTGCTTGTTTCCAAAGCATTTTATGCTTGATTGTGGCACCTGTGTCCTCTTTGTAATCATTTTGAACCCAGTTCTGCAAATCATTATTGTAAGAATTGACGCAAAAATGTGAATCGCACACTATTAGTGTCGGGAATTCACGTTCAGCATTTTCAAGCGCCATCTTTAAAGATCTGATTTCAGCTCGCTGAGCTGAACATTTTCTCAGTGATTCAGTTTTTGTTATTTTCGGTCTGAATTTACCGCAGAGCCAGCGACCTTTAACAATCGCGCAGGCTGCATTGTATGATTTATCATCTCCATTGTAATGCTGTACAAATCTGTCTGTATAGATTATACAAGAGTACTGTTGGAGAGGCAGAATTTCGATTGGCAGAGGATATTCTTTTTCATATTTCAAATCATTCCATTTTTTCATGTTCGGGACAAAATAGTATGTCACGTCTTCTGCAGCAAGAGAATTTTCCCACTGTATCCATTTCGGATCTAGTGCCACTGTTTTTAGATTTACTGGGCTGAATAGCGCCTCGAAGGCTGATTCTGCTGTGAAAACAGATATTCTTTTGCCTTGGGCTAGGGCTCGTTCTCTTGCTACAGCAGTTTGAACTGCCTTTACAGTATTTTCTGTGAGACTGAATGTTTTTTCTGTTTGTGTGTGCAAATGTGATTTGTAAGCTATTGGTACCGTTTCTCCCTCATTAGAGGTCAGGTACGTGAATCCGCATCTTCCTCGGATGACCCGGATTACACGGTTGCGTGTATTGTCACGTGTTTCTAATTTTGTTTTAGCTAACATGTCTGTTTGCAGTCATCTAAAAATTTCTGTGTGTTTTTGAGTCCAGTTGATTGGTTTAAAATCAGGTTTTATTAATTCGTAGAGAGGCTTAATCCTCTCTGCATAGTTTAGAATGTAAGTTCTTCCGAAATTCAGAAAGCCTAGAATCGATTGTAAGTTCTTCAGCGTTTTCGGTGCTTGGAGTACAGCGCACTTCTCTAAGAAGTTGTCTGCTAGGCTTTTTCCTTCACTTGATAATTCGTATCCTAAAAATAAGACCGTTAGATGGTCAATTTGTGACTTTTTAAAGTTGAATTTGTAACCCTCTGCTGCGAACCCAAGTAGTATGGTGTTCACTCTTTTCAAGTGAGTATCCAAGTCGTCGTCTGTGAGATAAATGTCATCGACATAAGATAATGCCTCATCATCATACATTTGTAGTAACTCTGTTACTCTGGATGAGAATAGTCCTGGGCTGTTCTTGAATCCCTGTGGGAGCCTACATAAATTTTTCTGTGACCCCATTATTGAGAAAGCAGTCAAGTACCTGCTTTCTGGTGCAATATTTTGACAAAAGAACCCATTAGAAATGTCTAGTGTTGTTTTGTATTTTTTGCGATCTATGTTATTCATTAGTGCCACACTCTGCGAATTTTGTACAGCAAATGTTTTGCAACATGAGTTAAGGTGTCTGGAGTCCAAGACTAGACAAAATGAATCGTCTGGTTTGGAGACAGGAAACAAAGGATTGTTCATTTGAGAGGTGCATGTTTCATCACCCCTTGGTATTCAAGTTGATCTAAAATCTCCCTGACCTGTTTTTTAGCTTCTTGCTTAATTGGGTACTGCCTTTGTGCAGTTGGTTGACATTTTAACTGGATTTTGTGAGGAGGAGAGTCCTCATCCCATCCTACATGATTCTTATATAATGCAGGTGCTTGAGCTACTGCCCATTTCCTTGCATATATATATTTAGTGTGAATTGGAATATGATTTGAGAAGGCAGGCATAATCATTTCTTCGCCATGAGGGCACTCCCTGACAAACTCTGGTGGCCAGTTTTTTTCAGCTAATAAGATGTCATAGCCTTTTGAGAGGTTATCCCAAAACAGACCCCTTATTTTCCTAGTCTTATCTCCCTCTATACGCAGTGTTATTTCGTATATCTTATGAGGTTCGCTAACTCTGGTATCTGCAGTTTCCACTTGAATGTATTCATTCATGTCCACTGTCTCCAGATGATTCATCAGGATCTTGCGAGCTATGCTGATTTCTGCTGCGCTGTCTAGCATTGTCTGTGCCCACTCTCCGTTTTTCAGCTGTGTCCTCAGTATTCTCGGCATGTTCAATTACTCTAATACTGGCTACCTTCTTTCTTGGAAATTGTAATTTTTTACTTTGAGCAGGTTCCTTGTCTTTGGACTTGGTGTGCTCTTCCCTTGGTTCTGACCGTCCTCTTCTTTCCGATTTCTGCGAAAAAGATCGAGAGGGACGTGTATCATTACTTTGATATCTAACAGGCTTTATCAAGTTATCCCTATTTCTAAGGTTATATCTTTTCTCAGAGGGCTCCCTCTCGGGGGACTGGTGTTCTCGGTTCAGAGTTCTTTCCCTCCGCCGAGGAGACCTTCCTCTGGACTGGAATCTTTTTTCATTTGGACTGGATTGTTTATTTCCATCCCAGCTCTTTTTTGTAGTATTTTGATTATTTTTAATAAATATTTTTTCAGGATTCAAGTAGTTGGGGTTTTACCGGTTTACCACCCAAACTAAACCTACCTAGTTCTTCATAGGATTTTTCTATGATTCTGGCAAGTTCAATTGGTTGATCTGTTATATCTGTTTCTTTCAATTTCTGGCGGATCGCCACAGATGCTGCTTCTCCCTTTATATTGGCTAATAATATAGCCGAGACCTGCTTGAAGTCTTTTAGCAATTTCATACCAGTGGAGAAGTGTGGCTCACTGGTTAGAGCGGCAGACTCTGAAGCAGAGATCAGGCCCGGGACCAGGGTTAAAGTCCCGACGCGGCAGGGTCTTGGGCTCAATGTCCGCGGACTCGATAATTCTCGCCTCAGCGCCTACTCTAATCATGGGTCCCACGCTGCAACTCTGGGCAATAGCTTGCTTAATCTCCACAACGGCCCCTACAACACTGGGATGCCTGGCTTCACCTTGGGGGTGCCCAGGAGGGGCATCTCACAGGGAGAGCCAGGAAGGGTTCCACAGCGTTATACAGCGCCGGGACGCCCCGTTGGGGCAGCTGTGCGCTTTACAAAATACACTACACATACCAAGAGTTAACGCAGGCTCTGGACCGTATTCATTTTGAATCTGTCTTAGTACATCTGGTATTACCACCAGAGACGGAACACCATGTGTTTTTGTGTAAATGGAAGCAAAGACTGTACCCCAAGTGTCACAGTCCTCTACATGTGGTGCGACCCCCAGTGGAAGGCTGAGTTTCTCGCTAGGGGTAGTATTTGGAAATACTGCCTCTATCTGAGTTATTTTTTTGTGCTAGCCAGAATGGAATTTGTTCCCGTTTTGCGGGTGTTTTACCAAGACATGATTGTATGTTCTGTGTTGTAATTTTATTTGTGTTCCCCTGATGAGGGGTCAACTGTTGAATGCTAACTGCTGGTTGGACTGTTGCAGTCCTCATTACATATTGTACTAACTGTCTGTGAATTTTAATTAGTAATTTTAGCTGTGCTAAAAGTTCCTTGTCTGTCATCTTTTCGATGTCAGGATGTGGTGTATAGCTGGCTAGAACCGGCCACGTTGCTCCTGGTCTACCTAGTGGACCGAGCCTGGTGATGTGATCATTATGTTTTAGGGTGCCTTTAAACCAGAGCAGGTGCTCTTGGTATTTTAATGGAATTTCAATCTCCTCGAAAGGAGCGTATTCTTCAGGAGGTTCCTCTATTTTGTAATAGTGGAATTTGTGTGTTGTAGCGTTTGCCGCTAGAAAGTTTATCCATGAATAGAATACCTCTGTCTGCCGATATTCGTGTGCCTTTATCACGAAAATGACTGTACCACCTCGTGCTGTCAGTCCATTTTCTATAAGTTTTAAAGTTATAGTTTTTCTTATGTTGACCGGAATGAGGATAGCATCCCGGTCATTCTGTAGGAGACTCGTGTCATCCTGTAGGAGTTGATTTGCTAATATAGCAGCATCCCTTTTCTCATCACTGTCTGGCATTTTACTGTCAGAAAAGTTTTTTTTGTTTTTTTTTTGTTTTGTTTTGTTGCAGATCGGGTTTCAAGGAAACAAAGATTAGGTGCACAATATTTTGGAATACTGTATCCTTCAACGTTGACTAAACCAAAAACTCTGCACAGGAATCTCTTCCTACTAAGTTCCGGCGGATTTTAACCTTTCACCCACTCCAGACATCTATTGGAGTATTTACGGGAAAAAGGGTCTGTGTGAAAAAGCACGACTGAGTTACTCTAACGTCTTGCGTTAGTTTTATCGCCTTACCAAACGTTGGGCGCCATGTAGTGTAGTTCCTATTTTCCATATATGCCCTGCGCATTGGAATAACATAAACAGCAGTGTAGACGTAGGAGTGTGGTCTTCTAGGTCTCTACTGACTATGTTAGACTTAATTTAGGTTTGCGCCAGCTAGCTCAGAAGTCACTGGAAACTTTCTTGACTGAATAGGAAGTGATCAGCTTCCCTGGCTCAGACAAGAAGGGATTCAACTTCCGACAACCGCATAAACATGACAACTTTGCTCCCCAGAATAAGAGTAAATCTCTAGAGTCGTGTGAAAACAATAGACAATTATTTCACTCAGTCAGACGTGCGTTCTTAGTTTCACCAGAGTGCAGAGAAGAGAGAGACGGGCGTTTTCAATAAAGAGTATGATTTATTGAACAGTCTTCCTTCTCATGCAAGAGAAAATGGATTGCCACAGTTGCAATACTTAATATAAAGTAAATTACGCACAATAAAAGGAGTATTATGAAATAATACTGTAAAAACATTGATATGGTTTCCTAGCCATAAGATAGTTAAAATGAATAAAATATATACAATATATACATTCATATATACATTGGCTAACGACCTCAACTGGTGCTTCTAACTACGCCTACCTACCTGACCTAAGCCTAATACGTGGGAGGGAGTAAGTAAGTAGCAGTTTAAGTTAAGTTGGTTTTGCCAAGAGTCTGATCCAAGAATTCTCTCTAAAGGTTTAGTCAGCACCGTACCTTTGGAATAGAATGTAGGAGGTCTGGTATCTCCCTCTCAGGACCCGATATCCCAGTCACCCGCAAGGGTCGGCTGGAAACGCCGGAGCTGGATTTTCTCGGCAGGAGAAAAGACAGCGACTTTCTCAGCACGTCAAGGAGGAGGGGCAGCGTCCGTGGGCTTCTCGCGTCTGCTGGGCTCTCTGCAAGGGGACAGCTGTTTTGCTGCAGAATTCACCACCGTGTGTTTGCTTAAGGCAGCGTTGGTATATTTATACCTGAAAGGTGCCGGGTTTGACGTAAGGTTGGACATAAGACGTCAATAAAGATGTCACTAAGATGTCACTAAGAACTGGCCGTTCTTACAGTGCTTGCAGGAGTTCTATTACAAATCAAAACAAAGCTAACAGGGATTTCCCAGGTTGCTAGAGGTTTGGTATATTGAAAGAACTCGTTGTGCTTTCTAGGAATCTAAGGAAGTAGCTTTTGCCGTGCTTTGGACTGCAAGGGCGATTTACTAAATTATGGATCTGATCCTTATGCCGCTATATGGATATTATCGATTATAGTCATGTAAGGGCATAGAATGGTAATATTGATTGTGGTTCCTAGATAAAAACACAAAAGCTGTGCCTTTCTTTCATTTGCAATGATTTAGCGAGTCTTCTCTTGGGCAGGAATCTGAGGTGGCAAGTAGTGCTGGTGACTCACTTTTTGTTGTCTCAACCCTGGTTTCCTGGGCAAATGGAGCTGGCGACGGAGGATACATTCTTGATTCCTGTCACTCAAGGTTTATTACTTGGGTTAGATGTCGAAGAGCATCCTGTGGTAGTCCATGAATGCCTTAACCTTCTTGCTTGGAGGATTTCAGAGATAAAGACCAGTTTAAAGGCCTTTGGAATGAAGCTTGTGAGCTACTCAGAGAATCATGGGTTCCGGGTAAAACAAGGAGGTCTATTGGAGCATGGAAGTTTTGAGTGTGGTTGTGCGTGGAAAGGGATTTAGTGCCTTTAGACTGAGGCTTCTGTGGTACAGCTATCGAATTTTCTGTATAAGTTGTTTGGGAAAGGTTCAAATGAAATTACGAATAACTGATTTAGATCAAAAAGTATAATGTGGTAATGAAGTACTCCCATAACAATCATATCCATATCCATCATTGGGCCATGCACCACTCTGCTTTTTGTGTCACAAAAAATATAGTGAACAGGCGCAAAACTGATCGAGCGATTGCAAATGTAGCACCCAGAGTTAGCATATACCAGCAAATGCGGCTCTGCTATTCCTATAAAAGACTGCCATTAAACGACAAGCAAGTATTAATTGTGTAGGGAATTAGTGTATATTCTAGTTGAAATGCTGATGCACGTAATCTTAATTATGAGTAGGTGAATGAATGTGGAGTAGATCAACCCCTGCCAACAATTTATTTATATGTCTAAGACATACTTCGCAATTATTTAAGATAAACTATTAAGATTTATTAATTACTTATAAAATGCTATCAAAGGCAAAACATGATTTTCTCATATTAAATAGTTTGGATACCAACAGACTAGTGGGCGCACTACCCAATTCCTATCAGGGTTTTAAAGTTCAAGATTAATTGTGAATTGGTGCCTCTAAAGGAATGATGTGTATCCTACATCAATTGCTCCCATTCAAGAGCGACATTATATACAATAACCCCTGAGCACACAAAATCTATTCCTGTTCTTGACAAGAAACAAGTACCAGGCAAGAGTCTCTTATAGTAAAGAATGAAAATGTCCAAAAGTCAAAGATTGGTGGTCTTTGTAGTTTATTTCTTTTTTCTTCGTATTTCTTCAAACGTTCAAAGTAATGATACAACAGCCAACACGTGTTTCGTCGTGTATAATACAACGCATTGACTTCTTCAGGGCTGTAATCAGATAAACATTACCCACAGTTACTACACGTACTACGTATGGCTAGTGGTAGAAGGTGAGAGAGTACTAACCACCTTCCAGTTAAATAATAACCTGCTAGGTGAGTAGATGTAAGGGAAGAAAAATAGTAATACCACTCCAATAGGACTGATCACCCATATTTTGTGAATAAAGTCAGAGTCCCAAGAAGTTAACATAAAAGATATGTCAAAGCTTTTAATTCACCTTTATCTTCACAGTTTTCTCAACATCAAAAAGTAGTCCAAAAGTCAAATCCAATTATGATTCTGTAAAGAGAAACCTGAGATTCAGCTAGTCATCCCATAGCAAATACAACTCAAGCATCAAGTAATTATAGAAATATCTAATAGTCCTCCTCTGGTTCCGGACAAAAATTGCGTCACCACCTTAATATCCCAACTTCACGAAATATTTACCAGTAAAAAACCGGAAGATTTACCTTCAGTATCTCCCGATCTCAATTTATCAATAACAAATTCTGTTCGATTCTTCAATAATCCTATACCAGAGTTCTCTGAAAGTAAAATTATATATATACCACTAAATAAATTGATAGATGGTTGTAGTGCTAAGTTTACATAATGCACTACAAAGTACTTACCCAGTATTAATATTCTGGGCTCATGAGGATGTCATATTCGTTACTTCACATATTCGTATCACAAGCTACAAAAGTAAGTAGTACATATTACTCTCTTACTAAATATTGATATATAATTCAATCTAACTACCGTGAGAAGAGAACACAACTCGCCCTCCTCACACACTACGTCTGAAGGGGTATCGCAAGTTCTCCCAATTACAGGGTAAAGTTCCTAGTTAAGGGCAAAATACAAGTCTGTAAATTCTGTGTATTCTAGTATCTAACTAGATTCCTATTAATAGTGCGAGAATCTCACCTACTCGGTGATTTTCTGATTTTTCTTACAGAGTCCCTTCTTCAAACGTTATTTACCAGTCATTTTCATTCTAAAATAGTACATAAAATCATCAAACACTGTCTATATTCTCCTCTCATATATTCGTGAGAAGGGTTTCATGCACTCACCCACGGTCAGAATATAACAATTGCGGCTTGGGGTCGTGAATATCGTAAAGTATTCAGTATCAGCTAAAATAACATAAATAACGGCATTAGTCAGTGACAGCCCATCTGTAGTCACATAAATATCGGAGTCTTATTACAGTACTGCTCACCTAATTTCTTCTCCAATTCTGATAAACGACCTCCAAATCTTCCTGTTGAAGTATAGAAGAATTGTTTTACAATGCACTCAATCGGCTAAATATCCCAAGAAAAAGCCCTCCATGGTATCAACATCTACCTCGTTACGGCACAGCAACTGTACTCGCTGTCCCCTTCGGCGTCTCGCATCAGCGCCATCTTGTAGTGTATATTTATATTTAATAGTTACGGGCGCCATCTTGTATCATGTTCGTTTTTTATCCCTATCTCACAATGAAGCCTGCGCCTTACCTCCATTACTCCAAAATAAATCGTTATAGCAATCAAGAATTTAGGGTATGCTATCTTCAGTATGTATTCCTGATCCACATACCGTACGTGGAACGCTTTTTCACAACATCTTAATTCCAATCATTGGCCATGTATGCCACCCTTAAACATGTTCATGTTATAATAACATTGCTCGTAAAGATCCTAAGACCCTGCCGCTAGTAGTCAGTAAATGCAATACTTAAAGCCGTAGTTTTATAGTATAAAGAATTATATACAGCATATACCAATTAGAAGTTAATCCAATCAAGTTAGTGAAGTAAAGCAGAAGAATAAAGTGCTGATGTTAGTCAGTTCGCCAAAAGCAAGAGTCAAGGAGTATAGTATCCACTGCCATGTTAAATATACTTAATCTAAATACAAGAAACCTGGGGGTCTATCAACAAGACAAAAGGTGTGTCTGAAGCCATATATAGTGTTGAACAGCAGAATATCTGTGCGATAATTGAATGGTCTATTTATATAGAGTATAGTAAACCAACGCATGGAACCACCAGCAACTTTAGGTGAAATCCAATATCCAGAGATGGATTACCATCAAAATCTTGTTGGTGATGTAGTTTTCTCATGTGGTCATCCACAGGGCTAGGCTGGTGTGTCTCTAGATCAATTGAGACTACAACCAGGACCGCCTGTCAGGACTGGGGTCACGCCCGCAGTCACTAGCCGACCATGCGTGGGATCACCAATTGGAAAAAGGTGCAGTGCAAAGAGTGAAGGTGTAAAGAGAAAGTGACATTAAAAGGGAATAGAGGACTCACAGTAAACTTTAATGAGTGAAGGACCTCTTTCCATTTAAAAACCAGAACAGCGCAAAAACAGCAGTATAAACAAATGACTGCTTTAGGGCCGACATGTTTCTACCAGTAGGGGATATACTCCCTTGGCTTTCCTCAGGGCCTCTGTTCTTAAAAACTTTTGCTACTGCAAGTGTTCAAACCAAATCAAACAAATACATAAATCACATACAGTGACATATTTCAAAGGATATGTTCCTATTCCTCCATGTCAGCTGGTGTGTGAATCACCTATAACACAAAATGCAAAGTGGTATGAATGCGCTGGTTATATAACACTATAATACCGTTAACAAAAAGGAACATCAAGTTCCTTACTCACCCTTCTTGACAGGGGAAATTACCTCACCTCACCTGGACCAAGCTCAGAGTAAGGGAGGCCACGCTCTAAGGATAAGAAAAAGTAATCTAAATCAGGGAGAAGTAAAGCAAGTTACAGCCTAACTTCTTGTTCAGAGTTACTAGAAATTACTCATCCATAGCTTAAAAAACTCACAACCAATCTCTGAGAAAGGCTCACCCCCAGATGCTAACACTACAGGTATGGTGAACAGAAGTAAAAATAAATAATAACAAGCATTGGAAATGCAATAGGTCTCGCAGCATTAGAGTTAGTGCTTTTAGAATTGTTTATGGGTTTTTTTGTAAATCTTTAGCATTTTTGTTTCCTGTAGCCAATGCTAAAGAATTACAAATAAAAAAAGCCATAAACAATTCTAAAAGCTGTAACTCAAATGCTCCGAGACCTATTGCACTGTGTGAGGGTGAGGGGTTGAGGGTGAGTGAGGGTGAGTGAGGGTGAGGGTGAGTGAGGGTGAGGGGTTGAGGGTGAGTGAGGGTGAGTGAGGGTGAGGGGTTGAGGGTGAGTGAGAGTGAGGGTGAGTGAGGGTGAGGGTGAGGGTGAGTGAGGGTGAGGGGTTGAGGTTGAGGGTGAGGTGTTGAGGGTGAGGGTGAGTGAGGGTGAGGGTGAGTGAGGTGTTGAGGGTGAGTGAGGGTGAGGGTGAGTTAGGGTGAGGGGTTGAGGGTGAGTGAGAGTAGTTGAGGCTGAGTGAGGGTGAGTGAGAGTGAGGGTTTGAGGGTGAAGGTTTGAGGGTGAGGGTGAGGGGTTGAGGGTGAGTGAGGGTGAGGGGTTGAGGGAGGGTGAGGGTGAGTGAGTGAGGGTGAGTGAGGGTGAGTGAGGGTGAGGAGTTGAGGGTGAGGAGTTGAGGGTGAGTGAGTGTGAGGGGTTGAGGGTGAGTGAGGGTGAGGCTGGGGTGAGTGAGGGTGAGTGAGAGGTTGAAGGTGAAGGGTTGAGGGTGTGAGGGTGAGGGGTTGAGGGTGAGTGAGGGTGGAGGGTGAGGGTGGGGGGGTGAGGGGGTGAGGGTGTGGGGTGAGAGTGAGGGGGTGAGGGTTAGGGGGTGATTGTTAGGGGGTGTGAGCGTTAGGGGGTGTGAGCGTTAGGCGGTGTGAGCGTTAGGGGGTGTGAGGGTGAGTGTGAGTGAGGGGGTGTGAGGCTTCGGGTGTGTGACGTTGCGTGAGTGTGAGTGTGTTTTTCTTGTGATGTCCCACTCTATTTTGATTCATTCTCCACTAAGTTTGGTGATTCATTGGGGGTGCGTGGCTAGCCGAGCTGCGAGATGGCCGCCATGTGAGCGAGCCCACCCAAAGTTCTAGGGCTCTGTGCAATGACAGAAGTTACAATTCTTGACCAGAGGCCCCAGTTGGCACACATGCAAATCAGAACCAAACTTTCCTCTAAAAGGAAACTCAATCCGCAACACAAGACCTGTAGTGCCGATAATGGTATGATACGGATATAGTGCTTTATACTTCCGATGGCGCTGAAGCTACATTAGAAATGTCACCGTGCGTAAGGAATTACACTTAGCCATGCTGATTAACACCCAGCTATCATGCGGTAATCAAGGTCATGCTTTTGATACAAACTACTATTCTGTATCGATGCACAACCTCAACCTGTGATACAGCATACTTGGTGCTGTCAAGCACCGCACGACAACTGCAAACCTACATATTCACCATTTACGACCGATTAGCATCAAGAAGCAGTTTTGACATTTTAGTAGCAGAGACGTGTTCATCGCCCGGCACCCTCTGCTGGTCTCTGAAAACCCTCCAATTAGTCCATTAGTAGAAGAATTGTTAATTAAAGGTTCTGACATGAAGGCTGCAAGCTCCAGTGCACCTTCTGGGGCCAGAGCTCACGAGTCCGGCCTCGATGCTGTGAATGACAGACATCCTAATGGGCGCTAATTGCCGGCTCAGAGAGTTTCAGGCCGCGAGAGCAGCTGCCTGTGGAAGGCACACAAAGGGCTCCACAAGGCTAAAAACACACCGCTGCTTTGAGGAGGGAAGCGACGGGGCCGTGAAACTAGACACTTGCTGTGCCCCAGTGGCAGCTCAACATTTCGAACATGTGCAGCACTGGGACTGCAGGGCCCGGGCCTGTGCATTCAAACCCTTTTCAAATAAGCTGGCGCTCATGTGGCAGTCTAGATCACAGCGGCTTAAGGAGGACTTCTCCAAATAGTTACCCACTAGGTTAATTCCTTCTCCGTGCCTCCCTCCTCCACCTATACATTCCTCTCTGGGGTTTAGCAGAGGTCTCTCTGTAACCCCCCACGTCGCTCATAAATGAACTGTACAGGTTCTGCGAGCGATGAAAGATTTTACTCGTCTGTCCTGCTGGATCTGTTCCACGAGGAATAGAGTATTGCACTTGATGCCTTCCAGGAGACACGGAAACTTGCGTTGCGACAGCCACGCTGAGCCGGTTTTGTAAGGCAGCAAAGCCTTCAATGCTGCTGCCCAATTTGTAAGTGTCCAGTGATCGGGAAAGCCCGTGCTGCTAAAATGGCGGCACCCCGCAGATTGCTCTCCAGATTGCTCTCCTGAAGCTGGCTGCCTGATGGAGTGGAGAGCGGGCGGGCAGAGAGAGTGAGGGGGCGGAGCGGGGGTGTGGGAGGAGTGCGGGAACAGACGGGAGGGGAGGAGAGTAGGAGGAGGAGGAGGGGAGGCACGGCCGCTACGAGGAATAGAGTATTGCACTTGATGCCTTCCAGGAGACACGGAAACTTGCGTTGCGACAGCCACGCTGAGCCGGTTTTGTAAGGCAGCAAAGCCTTCAATGCTGCTGCCAATTTGTAAGTGTCCAGTGATCGGGAAAGCCCGTGCTGCTAAAATGGCGGCACCCCGCAGATTGCTCTCCAGATTGCTCTCCTGAAGCTGGCTGCCTGATGGAGTGGAGAGCGGGCGGGCAGAGAGAGTGAGGGGGCGGAGCGGGGGTGTGGGAGGAGTGCGGGAACAGACGGGAGGGGAGGAGAGTAGGAGGAGGAGTAGGGGAGGCACGGCCTAGCGGCCGTGCAATCAAGAAGTGAGGGGGCGGGAGAGTAGGCAAGGCAGGCGGCTGGGGCCATGTGCACGCGCTTTTAAGCTCAATGCGCATGCGCATTGAGCTTAAAAGTCACGGGCACTGCAAGGAATCGCCACGATTCCTTGCAAGTTGGGGAAAGAGTGGATAAGTCCCAATACTCTCGCTTGCTCGATGCGCATGCGCATCGACAGGCGAGACCTAAAAAGGGTATCAAATCACCACATGTTAGGGAGTCTTAACATGGTCATAGCACTCACCTATCCGTCGTTGCCCCAAGCTGTGTCTGAGGCTGGGGGAGGCAACGCTGGGTAGATGGAGTCCATCTAATATAGGAGTGTTCTCCATTTAGGTGCCCCTATCAGCACAAGTGTTGTAGCCGCGCTGTTTCTCAAAAGTTTGAATTGCACCTGGACTTGGTGCTTTTAAAAGGGGCACGCTGTAGTATTTAGCTTAGCAATTGCATAGAAGCTATCCATCTGTTACACGATAAACGATCGCCAAGTAAGTTAGTGATTGCTGAGTGAGACGCGTGATATCGCGAGATCTCGGCAGAACTACAACTATGGAGATTGTAGTTCGAGCTACGATCAATATCGGAACTACCGGACAAGGGAAATGTAGTTCTATGTCCGATTCCCAATGTAAGACCAATTACATAAATTGAATGTAATTTATCTCGCCGTGGACTTGATTATAGGAGTGCGAATATATATCTTATATCAGCCACATAGAGGATAGTTACCCCTATGCTAATTAGTTGCGCATAGCCCAAATACTAGCGGAGTCGGGTTTCACCTCGCACAGGGAATATATGTTATTTGATATTAACCCCATAAGGATCGCTAACCCTGTGCCAATTACTTATGCTCAGATATTACGTTTAAGTACATCATGCTGTATCACAATAATCGGTCTCCAAGTGTGGTTACTGGTTGCCGAACTAGGCGCGAGTTCTCGCGAGATCTCGCCATGACTACAATGATAGAGATTGTAGTTCGTAAGTGTCAGACTGGGATCGACAAAAGAACTTTTTGGGCCAGAGAGAAATAGTTATTACGCAAGATACCGGTGCTTATTGTGAGACCAGTTTAACAGTGCGGACCAAATAGAATGTGACTGACCCTGAGCTAGATCCTGAAACTGCAGGGTGACATGGGGGGGGCCTGCCGATCATTAAACCCTGCTGCTTTAAAAACTGTGCAGGTGGTCTAACCTGACCCTATCCCAATAGTATATAACCATATCCCATTCTAATCCTGATATCTAGAAAGAGTACCAGGAAGGGACAGATATAGCTATACACATAATTCAATGACTGAGGAAGATGTAGTGTATGAAACTTATTCATATATATTTTTAGCAAGATTCCAGGACAAGTGTATAAAGACCCTATAGTGAAGATAGACAATCATAGCGTAGTCCAAGGGATTTCATCGTTCAAGCCCCTGGAATCAGTAGATAATCTGAATATCCATTGTTGTTCCTTTACAAACAGAAATCTGGCTATGTCTCCAATATGAGAGGGTATAAATGGCTTCTCTAGAACTGTCCAAGTGAAGTCAGTTTCTGTATGATTTAGTTCAATGAAATGTTTCGTGAGTCTGGAAACGCTTTTTTTGGAGCGAAAAGCACTTTTGTGCTCCAACATCCTTGTTTGCACCTTTCTGGTGGTCATGCCCACATATTTCTCTTGACAAGGACATGTCAGTAAATAGATCAGCTGAGAACTGTTACAGTTAGTAAAGTTTTTTAGAATCTACGGACGGTCTGTGCCTATATCAATTTGGTTTATTTTTTCAGTTTGAGGGCACATAGTGCAGTTCCCGCATGGGTGGTGTCCGGTAACTGCTGGAGTGTTCCAAAGGGTTCCTACTGTCCTCATCGGAGGATCTCTCGGGCGAGTATGTATCAGTCGGTCCCTTAAGTTAGTGGACCTTTTAAAGGCAAAGAGAGGGGATTCAATTTTTTCATCACCAAAGTTAAGAATCTTCCAGTTGTTCCTTACAATGCGTTGAAACTGGTTAGACTTAGTGTTGTATGTAGTCACCAGGGTTAGACGGTCTAGAGGTGGTTTTTCAACTTGGACCTCCAGCAGTGCGTCCCGATGGTTGTTAGCTGCTCGTTTCCATGAGCGAGTGATCAACTTTTTAGGATAGTGTCGTGCTTTAAGTTGTAAGGACAGGCCTTCAGCGTGTTTCTGGAAAGTGGTAGATGTAGAACAATTACGTCGAACTCGTAAAAATTGCCCATAAGGCAAATTATCCCTAAGGGATTTAGGATGTTGGCTCTCATAAAGGAGCAACGAGTTCCTGGCTAGAGGTTTTTTTTATAGAGTTCTGTTTCCAGACCAATAGGGGTTGAAAAAATCGACAGATCAAGGAAGGAAATCCTGTCTTTGCTTTTCTCCACTGTGAATCTCAGAAAACGATTCTGAGTATTCAGCCACTGATGGAACGATATGATTGACTCCTCATCTCCTCGCCAGATGACGAGGATGTCATCTATGTATCGTTTCCACCAGTGGATGTGGGGCCTGAAAGGGTTGTTAGGGGTCAAAACACATTCCTGCTCAAATGCATGGACATACAAGTTCGCCAAGCTGGGAGCAAAAATGCTCCCCATGCTGGTACCCGACACCTGTAGGTATATGGACTTTTCATACCTAAAAAAGTTCTCTTTCATGGCGATTTTTGCTAAGGCCATGATGAAAGGAACTGGTGTTATAGAGTTTTTTTTACGAGTTCGACGTAATTGTTCTACATCTACCACTTTCCAGAAACACGCTGAAGGCCTGTCCTTACAACTTAAAGCATGACACTATCCTAAAAAGTTGATCACTCGCTCATGGAAACGAGCAGCTAACAACCATCGGGACGCACTGCTGGAGGTCCAAGTTGAAAAACCACCTCTAGACCGTCTAACCCTGGTGACTACATACAACACTAAGTCTAACCAGTTTCAACGCATTGTAAGGAACAACTGGAAGATTCTTAACTTTGGTGATGAAAAAATTGAATCCCCTCTCTTTGCCTTTAAAAGGTCCACTAACTTAAGGGACCGACTGATACATACTCGCCCGAGAGATCCTCCGATGAGGACAGTAGGGACCCTTTGGAACACTCCAGCAGTTACCGGACACCACCCATGCGGGAACTGCACTATGTGCCCTCAAACTGAAAAAATCAACCAAATTGATATAGGCACAGACCGTCCGTGGATTCTAAAAAACTTTACTAACTGTAACAGTTCTCAGCTGATCTATTTACTGACATGTCCTTGTCAAGAGAAATATGTGGGCATGACCACCAGAAAGGTGCGAACAAGGATGTTGGAGCACAAAAGTGCTTTTCGCTGCAAAAAAAGCGTTTCCTGACTCACGAAACATTTCATTGAGCTAAATCATACAGAAACTGACTTCACTTGGACAGTTCTAGAGAAGCCATTTATACCCTCTCATATTGGAGACATAACCAGATTTCTGTTTGTGAAGGAACAACAATGGATATTCAGATTATCTACTGATTCCAGGGGCTTGAACGATGAAATCCCTTGGACTACGCTATGATTGTCTATCTTCACTATAGGGTCATTATACACTTGTCCTGGAATCTTGCTAAAAATATATATGAATAAGTTTCATACACTACATCTTCCTCAGTCATTGAATTATGTGTATAGCTATATCTGTCCCTTCCTGGTACTCTTTCTAGATATCAGGATTAGAATGGGATATGGTTATATACTATTGGGATAGGGTCAGGTTAGACCACCTGCACAGTTTTTAAAGCAGCAGGGTTTAATGATCGGCAGGCCCCCCCATGTCACCCTGCAGTTTCAGGATCTAGCTCAGGGTCAGTCACATTCTATTTGGTCCGCACTGTAAAACTGGTCTCACAATAAGCACCGGTATCTTGCGTAATAACTATTTCTCTCTGGCCCAAAAAGTTCTTTTGTCGATCCCAGTCTGACACTTACGAACTACAATCTCTATCATTGTAGTCATGGCTAGATCTCGCGAGAACTCGCGCCTAATTCGGCAACCAGTAACCACACTTGGAGACCGATTATTGTGATACAGCATGATGTACTTAAACGTAATATCTGAGCATAAGTAATTGGCACAGGGTTAGCGATCCTTATGGGGTTAATATCAAATAACATATATTCCCCGTGCGAGGTGAAACCCGACTCCGCTAGTATTTGGGCTATGCGCAACTAATTAGCATAGGGGTAACTATCCTCTATGTGGCTGATATAAGATATGTATTCGCACTCCTATAATCAAGTCCACGGCGAGATAAATTACATTCAATTTATGTAATTGGTCTTACATTGGGAATCGGACATAGAACTACATTTCCCTTGTCCGGTAGTTCCGATATCGATCGTAGCTCGAACTACAATCTCCATAGTTGTAGTTCTGCCGAGATCTCGCGATATCACGCGTCTCACTCAGCAATCACTAACTTACTTGGCGATCGTTTATCGTGTAACAGATGGATAGCTTCTATGCAATTGCTAAGCTAAATACTACAGCGTGCCCCTTTTAAAAGCACCAAGTCCAGGTGCAATTCAAACTTTTGAGAAACAGCGCGGCTACAACACTCGCGCTGATAGGGGCACCTAAATGGAGAACACTCCTATATAAGATGGACTCCATCTACCCAGCGTTGCCTCCCCCAGCCTCAGACACAGCTTGGGGCAACGACGGATAGGTGAGTGCTATGACCATGTTAAGATTCCCTAACATGTGGTGATTTGATACCCTTTTTATTTATTTTTACTTCTGTTCACCATACCTGTAGTGTTAGCATCTGGGGGTGAGCCTTTCTCAGAGATTGGTTGTGAGTTTTTTAAGCTATGGATGAGTAATTTCTAGTAACTCTGAACAAGAAGTTAGGCTGTAACTTGCTTTACTTCTCCCTGATTTAGATTACTTTTTCTTATCCTTAAAGCGTGGCCTCCCTTACTCTGAGCTTGGTCCAGGTGAGGTGAGGTAATTTCCCCTGTCAAGAAGCGTGAGTAAGGAACTTGATGTTCCTTTTTGTTAACGGTATTATAGTGTTATATAACCAGCGCATTCATACCACTTTGCATTTTGTGTTATAGGTGATTCACACACCAGCTGACATGGAGGAATAGGAACATATCCTTTGAAATATGTCACTGTATGTGATTTATGTATTTGTTTGATTTGGTTTGAACACTTGCAGTAGCAAAGGTTTTTAAGAACAGAGGCCCTGAGGAAAGCCAAGGGAGTATATCCCCTACTGGTAGAAACATGTCGGCCCTAAAGCAGTCATTTGTTTATACTGCTGTTTTTGCGCTGTTCTGGTTTTTAAATGGAAAGAGGTCCTTCACTCATTAAAGTTTACTGTGAGTCCTCTATTCCCTTTTAATGTCACTTTCTCTTTACACCTTCACTCTTTGCACTGCACCTTTTTCCAATTGGTGATCCCACGCATGGTCGGCTAGTGTTTGCGGGCGTGACCCCAGTCCTGACAGGCGGTCCTGGTTGTAGTCTCAATTGATCTAGAGACACACCAGCCTAGCCCTGTGGATGACCACATGAGAAAACTACATCACCAACAAGATTTTGATGGTAATCCATCTCTGGATATTGGATTTCACCTAAAGTTGCTGGTGGTTCCATGCGTTGGTTTACTATACTCTATATAAATAGACCATTCAATTATCGCACAGATATTCTGCTGTTCAACACTATATATGGCTTCAGACACACCTTTTGTCTTGTTGATAGACCCCCAGGTTTCTTGTATTTAGATATTGTAATAGGGGAAATGACCTGGGCCGGTCTTTAAATTCCCTTAGACCCTCCAACCCCCGTTTTTGTTTTTATGTTAAATATACTAACAACATAATATCATTGTAGAACAAGTCTTGTTAAAGTCGAAAGTCAAGCAAAATCAATTCAAATCGTTATACACATTCATCTTCAAAGCTAGACATGTAATAGACAAAATTCAGGTCTTGTTCACTATACGGTCTCTGAAACCAATAAGGCCTCGATAGTTTTACAGTAATTATTACATCCATAGGTTCATAGCTGGATTAATCATTGCCTAAAAAGTATTGATACTCATTATCAATGTTGAGACCTCGCTCAACCGATTTCAATTTCATAATCCACAATACCTCCTTGCGTCTGAGTTTCAGAATTCTATTGCCACCCCTGGGATCTGGAGTCACTTGTTCAATCCCATGATAGCAAAATTGGTGTTCATCATGACTTCCAATATTTTGGGCAAAATGAGCAGCAATTGGATACCTTGTGTCCCCATTTTTCCATGCTGTGATGTGTTCCATCATCCTGTCTCTGAGCCTTCTTATTGTGCTGCCCACATAAATCCGTCCACATGTACAAGCTATTACATACACCACAAAAGTGGTTTCACAATTAATGAAGGTGTCAATTTCATATAGGACCGAACCATTATAACTGAAACTCAAGACTTTCTTACAGGCCCATCTACAGCAATTACAACGTCCACATTTATGGAACCCTTTTGTCATATTCCTCGGCCAGAAATCTCTAGTTTTGATAGGGTAGCTTGGACTCAGATCATTAGCCAAGGTCTTCCCTTTCCTAAAAGTTATGGATGGTCTCTCCCCAATGTATGGTGCTAGATCTTTATCTGCTTTTAATAAATGCCAGTGATGATTAATAATAGAGTATAATTTACTAGATTCTGTATTGTAACAGGTCACTAGGCGTACTTTCTGTTCGCTCTTCTCAGTATCCGTTCTCTTCATTAATGTTTGGGAGCGTTTAAGTTTGAATGCTCGCCTCCTTGCTTTGTTTATTACACCCCTATCATAGCCTCTGGCTACAAATCTGTTAGACATATCATCAATAATATGTTCAAAATCCTCGTTCTCAAAACAGTTCCTCCTGGCTCTTACCATCTCCCCATAAGGGATCGATTTAATCTGAAAGTTCGGGTGGCAGCTAGTTGCATGCAATATTGAGTTGCAACTAGTTTCTTTTCTGTACATCCTAGAGCAAAGCTTATCATCCTTAATGTACAGTTCAACATCTAGAAAAGTAATCTTCTTATCATATTGGGTTGTAAACCGCAAGTTGACATCATTGCTGTTCAAGTATTCAAAGAAGCACATAAGGTCTTCAAGGCTGCCTGTCCAGATCATGAGACAGTCGTCTATAAAACGACCCCAGTACTGTATAAATTCGATCCATTTGGGACCACGACGGCCCCAGATCCACTCCGCCTCAAACCATCCCATCAACAGGTTGGCAAAAGACGGGGCAAACCTGGAGCCCATCACGGTCCCAAGACATTGTCTGTACCATTTTCGGTTAAATACAAAAACATTGTTTTTCAATACAATTTGAGTCATATCAAGTATCATTCTTGTATGTTCCGTTGGTTCAGCTGGTCTCCTGTTGACGAAGGTTTCTACTGCAGTCGTCCCCAAAGTATGGTCAATATTAGAATAAAGAGAAACAACATCTAGTGTCACTAGATACATATCTTCCTGCCACACAACATCTGACATCATGTTGAGTACATGTTTGGTGTCTTGAATATAGGAGGGCAAGCTTTCAACATACGGTCTCATAAATATGTCAATGTATTCTGAAATCTTCTCAGTTGGACCACCAATACCTGAGATAATAGGCCTTCCAGGTGGATTATCTCTATTTTTGTGTACCTTGGGTAAGGTATAAAGACAGGGGGCTTTGGGTGTGGATATAGTCATATAATTATATTCATCCACATCCAATAGGGACATATCATACCATACTTTCAATTTTCCATTAATAGAAAGTGTTAATGTTTCTAATGGATTACTGGCTAAAGGTTCATAATATTTTGGATCCTCTAGCTGTGATAAAATTTCCGCATTGTATTTATCAGTATCCATTAGGACAACATTACCACCCTTGTCTGCCACCCGGATGGTAATGTCGTCGTTGTCCTCAAAAGTTTAAGTGCCGCCCGCTCTCCCTGCGTAAGGTTATCAGGTTTCCTATAGTGTCCACCCTTAGACTTCTTATCTATAAGTTTATCAATATCTAATTCCACAGATTTGTGGAATGCATCAATTGTATTACCTGTTCCAAATTGTGGTGTCCATTTTGATTTTAATTTGAGACCACTACTCTCACTAAAGTACCTATTAATCTCCAGTTCTTCCAATACTTTAGCTAGTGTAATTGGATTATCTTCATTTTCAGTTAGAGACAGTAGCAAGCTCGTAGCATTTGCCCCCTCTATAGTCAAGTCACTCAATTGTTTCATTGTTGTAATGTCTTTATCTTTGGGAGGTGCATGAACAAAAAACTTTTTTATCTTCAGAAATCTTACAAATTTATATAAATCAATTTTCGTCATGTACCAATCCGGTACAACATTAGGACAAAAGCCTAGTCCCTTTTTCAACAAGCTGACCATATCATCAGTAAGTACAACTTTAGACACATTAATGATTTCTATTTCATTTTCAGGATTAGCCTTTATATTATTCAATCCTTCCACGATCTTAGTCTCATTCCTCTTCTGGCTCCTTCTTGACCCCTTGCCCCTGGATCCTCTCCTTGTCTTATAACACCGCCACCTCTACCTCTGGTTGTGGAGTCCCGATTCCCAATTCTGAGCCGTTTCACTTCTTCTAAAAAAGCATTGCCCTGTACCCCCACCCCGGCTACCGGCACACCATCAACCTCTTCATTCTCACTGCTAACTAAAGATGAAGCGTCTGTATCACTAGCACTCACGTTAGGTGTGGTCATCGTTTTTTGTTTGGAACCACGGGGTTGTTTTACCAAATAATCAAAACGCTTAGCAAAAGTGAAAACGCGGCCTGCTTTATAGTCGTTCTCATCTCTTTGCAGTTTCCTCGCCTTCCTGCGCTTTATATCTGCCTGTAGATCTGTAAGATAATTATCCAAAATTGTATAATTCTTAAATGTTGCTTCTAGCATATTAAGTTCTTTTATCTCTTCTTCAATTTTCTGGATTTCGTCTAGTAACTTTTTAATCTTTCTTTCTGCATTTTCTATAAGTATATTAATAAGGTTTCTAGAAGAGGTTGTAAGTTCTTGCTCCCAATTAGCTAACAAGTCGGGCTCATACGTGGGCATAATCTGTGACCTCAATCCCCCCTTTATTCTGTTAAGGGAGAGGTACTGTTTGAGAGTAGCAGCGTCCCACCATTTGTTAAGCTCTTGTTTCTTCAAATTCTCCAATTTCTTGAATTTCTCCCTCAAACCTTCATTCTTGGCAGGTAAAGATGCATTGACAGACTTGCCTTGTTTACGCCCTGTTTGCAGGTTGTTAAATAACTCTTGTGCCTCCTGATCTCTATTCATCATGAAGATAAATATTAACTCAACCCTATGGGTGGCAGCTCCTAGCTGTGCAAATATTAAATAGTTTGGATACCAACAGACTAGTGGGCGCACTACCCAATTACTATCAGGGTTTTAAAGTTCAAGATTAATTGTGAATTGGTGCCTCTAGAGGAATGATGTGTATCCTACATCAATAACTCCCATTCAAGAGCGACATTATATACAATAACCCCTGAGCACACAAAATCTATACCAGTTCGTGACAAGAAACAAGTACCAGGCAAGAGTCTCTTATAATAAAGAATGAAAATTGTAAATTTAATCTCCAAAAGTCAATTCAATGTCCAAAAGTCAAAGATTGGTGGTCTTTGTAGTTTATTTCTTTTTCTTTTTATTTCTTCAAACGTTCAAAGTAATGAATCAACAGCCAACACCTGTTTCGTCGTGTATAATACAACACATTGACTTCTTCAGGGCTGTAATCAGATAAACATTACCCACAGTTACTACACGTACTACGTATGGCTAGTGGTAGAAGGTGAGAGAGTACTAACCACCTTCCAGTTAAATAATAACCTGCTAGGTGAGTAGATGTAAGGGAAGAAAGAAAAATAGTAATACCACTCCAATAGGAATGATCACCCATATTTTGTGAATAAAGTCAGAGTCCCAAAACCAAGAAATTAACATAAAAGATATGTCAAAGCTGGTAATTCACCTTTATCTTCACAGTTTTCTCAACATCAAAAAGTAGTCCAAAAGTCCAATCAAATTATGATTCTGTAAAGAGAAACCTGAGATTCAGCTAGTCATCCCATAGCAAATACAACTCAAGCATCAAGTAATTATAGAAATATCTAATAGTCCTCCTCTGGTTCCGGACAAAAATTGCATCACCACCTTAATATCCCAACTTCACCACGAAATATTTACCAGTAAAAAACCGGAAGATTTACCTTCAGTATCTCCCGATCTCAATTTATCAATAACAAATTCTGTTCGATTCTTCAATAATCCTATACCAGCGTTCTCTGAAAGTAAAATTATATATATACCACTAAATAAATGGATAGATGGTTGTAGTGCTAAGTTTACATAATGCACTACAAAGTACTTACCCAGTATTAATATTCTGGGCTCATGAGGATGTCATATTCGTTACTTCACTTATTCGTCTCAAAAGCTTCAAAAGTAAGTAGTACATATTACTCTCTTACTAAATATTGATATATAATTCAATTCGTGAGATAAGAGAACACAACTCACCCTCCTCACACACTACGTCTGAAGGGGTATCGCAAGTTCTCCCAATTACAGGGTAAAGTTCCTAGTTAAGGGCAAAATACAAATCTGTAAATTCCGTGTATTCTAGTATCCAACTAGATTCCTATTAATAGTGCGAGAATCTCACCTACTCGGTGATTTTCTGATTTTTCTTTACAGAGTCCCTTCTTCAAACGTTATTTTTTCGAAGTACAAGTTACTTCACTTGAATCAACTTCTATGATAGTCTGAGGATTTGCTTTGTCGTACAGAAACAGGAATTTGTTATATACAAGTTTTACAATTAACACCAAAACAAACAATTGGGATACAAATATACATTGACATTTATACTGTACAATTTCTACAATATACTTTATATAAAAGAGGTCTAAATCGCACCCTACTAACAGATTTTGACACCAGACCTAATCTTGTCATGTCATGTCATGTAATGTATCATATATGACAGCTCCCATTGCTTGTTTTGCCATTTTTGCACAAACGTTTTAACCTAGATTTGAACTTATATACTGTTTTTAACTTTTTATCTGTAATGCTTTTATGACATGCATAGTCAAATAAAGTTTCTTTGACTGACTAACTGGCTATTTTTCTATTCATTTCTAAAATTAATTGTGTACACAGCATTCGGCTATTTGAACTTTAAGTAGTCATTCGCCAGAAACACTAATGATTTACTCTGAAGCTTATAACTTTAAGTTTCCATCCAATATTTGCAGTTTCAGAGACGAGCTCTGACCTTTACCACCAGTCTGTCACTACTTGTTGAAGCAAGGCAGGCCTTCCTGGACTTGCATTTCTCACTGTGTACTGACAACAGCCAGTGTTGTCCATGCCATAGGATGTCCTTGTTTAAAACACCAGACGCATGCAGCAGTGGTTGATTTTCAGAAAGCATATTCGTACCACTGAGGTGTTTACGGCACCATGTTATTTCCATGTGTATTTTGTGTTTCTTACTCCTTGGAAGACTCCTCCAAAACTGCTTCAAAGTTTTCTTGAACAATTGTTTACTATTTGTTTGCTTGCAGTCTTGCTTCAGGCTGCACTGACAATGGCGGTCTCTCCCTCTTATCAGTCACCCATAGTTGCAAATAGATGGGACCTATTGGTGAGAAAGAAAATAGGCTTGCCTGTATTAGCTCACGCTTTCTCATTTCATAATCTATTTGTAATGCTTTATCTTCACCCCTAGCCCCTCCATAGCTGTTGGTTCTAAGAAGTCAACACCCGTTTTCAATTAAACTGATGGAAAGTGCTTATACACTAGTAATAGGTTCGTAGGTTTATAATTCTTTCACAACTCAGTAGTACGGGGCACACATTTATGCCTTTGCACTGAAAGTAGCATCAAGTGAGAAATACGTCCTGTCTAAGTCACTGTATTGAATGTGTTACTCTGGGCCACTGCTATGAATTTCTTTGAGTCACTAGACAGGCTGTGCCTATCTTTGCTTTGCCTCGCAGTTTCAGGATCATCTTCCCTAAGGACATTTTTTTCACAAATACACACTTTGTGAAATCCCCCTTGGAGTAGGTATGTTGCTATGGCGACACCATTATATGGTATGCAAGAATGTACCATATATACAAGAACTGTACGGATTTAAAGATGAATCATTCACAGCCCAGCGATATTCAAGCCTGAGGGTCAGACACAGATTTTTCAAGACAAAGAATCAGCAACAGAAACCATGCAAATGACAGCCAGACCATGAGAGTTAATGGGTGTGGTAATGTCACAGCAATCCCTAGACTATGGGTTAGAGGACGAGCCCTCATAGGTTTGAGGATACTGCAGTAAGTCATGGCCCGGGGGCTTGGCTATACGACTTTGTAGCTAGGGAGATAATAAATGGTCGATACATCTATAAGTGGTGGCTAAGACCCTGAGAGCTTACAGGTGTGGAGTTAGCATAGGGATTTTAGAGATTAGCGTCAGAGTCCGATAGTAGGCATGACATCCACAAAACAGACTCTAGGCTGGACCCAGCCGTTCCGTTCAATAGTAGTGCCAGCAACAAGACCGAGTAGAACATGATTTTGTAGTGAAGAAGACATCAGTTGGCACACATCCAAGATCGGGTAGTATTGCAGATGGTGCCTGTAAGAAATTGGGTTATTGGTTGTGAAGGAGATTAGTCTTTTATAGTAATAAGTCAGCAATTGTCGTTTTAATGGGAACCAAGTACCCTAGTGTAGCACTCGACTCTCTCAGGCTGAGTAGTCCAAGGCCTACTGAGGGGAGGTGGCGAGGGCTAGTAACCCCAGCTTGCTAGAGCGCAGCAAAACCCAATAAATGGTTGTACACTCAGTGCTTTAAAAAACACTTTTATTACAGATGCTACTAAAAACTACACATTAAATTGAAAATATGTATGTTGGACTTGGCTCTTTTTGCAGGGTCATCCCAGAATATTTTGTCTTCCACCTGTATTTTTTCTGACTTTTTGTTGGTGGTGTTATGACTCTGGGCACTTTTATCACTGCTGTTCAGTGCTAAAGTGTATGTGCTCTCTATGGTAAACTTGGTAATATTGGCCTACACCTATCAGTCCCTTGTACCGGGGTATCCCGTATACCCAGGGCCAGTAAATTGAAGGCCACTGGTGGGCTTGCAGCGTTGCTTACGCCACCCACCAAAGTGGCCTTTCAAACCTGTGGCAGGCCTCTGCCACTGCAGGGCCTGCACGCACAGTTTACTGCCACAGTGACGTGGCACATAAAGTGGTTGCCACGTCTCTGACTCCCCTTTTACTACATATCAGTCACCCCTAAGGTAGGCCCTAGCTAGCCCTATGGGCAGGGTGCTTTGTAGGTAAAAGGTAGGACATGTTCATTAACTGTGTGGCATGTCCTGGTAGTGACAAACAGCCCATTTGGTTTCTTCCTGCTGTGAGGCTGCCCTCTCATAGTAATACACTGGGGAGTCCCTGATATGTGCTTCAGTGGTAATTCCTGAGAAGAGAGAGGTAGTGTGATCAAGTTTGGAATAGTGGTGATAAATACCGCTTATTGGTGTTAGCGGATTTATTATTACTATTTTAGAAATGCCACTGTTAGAAGTAGGCATTTCTGTGTGGTATGTGTCTTTGTGCCTGCCTGTTGTGTATTGACTGTCTGGCTTTACAGTGACAGGGGCTGGGGATGTGCAGTGGCTCCAGAGAGTCAGGTTAAGTCAGGGCTGGGCTGAATAGACTTGGGCTGCATATAGAGTGGTGGTAGGATTTGCCTTGCACCTGAATAGGCCTTGTCTGCCCTGAACAATGATGGCTCCGCCCATCTGTGGTGTGTCTGGGGCCTAGGCTGACACTGACAATGGATGATGTTGTGCACTTGCAAAGTGCCCCCCAGAACTGGGTTGGACTGGGCTCAGAGCCCTGGGCCAGGGGAGAACAGAGACATATGCACTATAAGTACTGGGGCTGTGACCCTATGTGAGTTGAACCTTTTTGGACTTCTGAACCTTTGGAACTGAGGAGAGCACACACCATGGACTGCAGTGTGCCAGGAGGAACCACCACTGGGGACTGACCTGCTGCTCTACTGAGGAGACCCAGTGTGCTGGCCTGCCTGAGCCAGTCTCCTGGGATTTACCAGGGCTGTGTGGCTGGCCTTGGGAGAGTTTGAAGTAGTGCTGAGTGTGTGCTGTGCTTCTCCCCTCCCTTTGTGAGGGGACGTTTGTTGGCCTTGCGCGGGGATCTCTTTGTGGTAGAAAAAGTGTGTCGTCCGCTCACCAGAAGTGCGTTGTGGGCGCTTTACACGTTGCCTTCTGAGCCAGAGAAGTGGGCTTTCATAGGAAACGCAGCGAGAGCAGCAGCGCGGTGATCAGGAAGTCAGGCAAAGGATGCCTGGTTGTGGACGGGGCTCCTGTGAGGAAGAGGAGAACCCCGTAAGTTCCCGAGCTTGGTTGTGGGCCACTGCTGTATAGCTGAATGGAGGAAGCAGAGCCTCACGGCCTCCCAGGACCTGGGGGGGGGGGGGGGCGCCAGAGGTCCGCGAGGGACATTGGAGACATTGCTCTGCACCTTGTTCTTGGCCAGAAAGTGGAATGCGGAGCCGCCGGAAGCCAGGCAGCTGTTGCCTGGTTGTGGGCGGGACTCACTGCCATGAGCCATCCAGTGGAGAAGGGAAGCTGACAGAGGCTTCGCTCTGTATTTTGCAGAGACCGTAGGGATTCTGACTCGCCCGGAGAGAGGATGAATCCGGCATTGCGGGCAGCTTCCTTTGTGGGAGTTGCCTTCATGGGTGCACTAAGTGAGGTCTTCCTGCCCCCAGGGGCATTGTGTTGACTTTTGGTGGCATTGTGGGGATCACCCCAACCTGGGATACACAAGACTGGGAGAGGCCTCCTACGGATTTGATTTGTCAGCAGCTGCACCGCGCAAATCACGGCAGCTGCAGATCGTGCACACTTTAGGGATCTTTTTCATGCTCCTGGGGATGAGCTCAAGACGGCACCCCATGGCAGTATTTCAGCGGCTGCACCACAGGTCAGGGGGCAGCTGCCTCTCACTGTTGGGGGCTATTTGGCTCCAAGGAATTGTTGGCTATTGTTGGTGAATTCCTTCTGGGTACACGCTGCTAGTATGCTCTAAGGTGCCCTGATGATTATGATATTTGCATAATATGCTATGCTGAATACTGTTATGAGGTTTATGCCTAATTTGTTGTGCTATGTGCACTCTTACCAGTAGTTACTGGTTGTCCTAACTAATTGTGACTTATGTGGTTACAACAAGTGCCCGATCGGCCTATTGGTGTATATAATACCTGTGAAGTCATGACAACGCTTTAATACCCGAAGTGTCTACTCACACCACTATTACAAGAAACAAAGAAAGTTGTGTAAAACAGTTGCTATATCTCACGAAAAAAGAAGTCAGTCAAAGGCTTCACGCCAGTACTTTGATACGCTATCATCGTGCTCAACGTAGTCCGAGGGGTCTCCGAATCCAGCTGAAACCACTGCTATGCAGGAACAGCTCCAAATTCGTAGACAGATGGTATGCCATCCTTAATAAATGTTCACTCGACCTGATATTGCTAATTGTGGATGAGCTCTTCAGAGCTTTGGAAGATTTAAACAAGGACATTGAACAAAACAAAAAAGAGCTATCTGACATGTTATCTAAGGATGAATGGTCCAAGATATTGGAGGATATCACAATACAACTTGATAACAAGCATACACGCGAAATCAACGAACGTAAGATACGTAAGTATCGACGAGATACTATTGATTACAAGCTGGGGGAGGTGTACTCCTGGGCTGAAGTCTACGCCAGGAGACGCCAGAACAAACCACATAAGACCAACACTGACACCGAGACATCTTCTTCTGATGGGGACACACGTACTAATATTAGAAACATCAGCTTGCAGCAAGCATCGACCAGTGCCCAGCAGGCATCAACAAGTACGGAATCACCTAATCTCACTACGGTTCCTTTTTAGAGGAAGGTTTAGGAGAAAGAGAAGACCCCGGAGGAGCCAAGCAAAAAGAAAAGGAAAAAGAGAGCGAAACAGAACGAGACACCAGGAGTTCAGCCCTCAAGAAGTGAACGGAGAAACTAAAGAAGAAAGTAACTTAGTAATCAACATTTCTTCCTATACTCTGACAAAACAAGAAGAGTCGGTACTACAAAAAGGCACGACATTTGTCCCCACCAGTCACACCAACGAGTTGGAGTTGGAGATAAGTTTGTTTAAGTTTGTTTAAATTTATGCGCAACTTACGTTTAAGACATTTTTTTGAGAACATCATGCCTGACACCAGTGATATTCAATCTGACCAACTCAAAGGCTTACGCACCAGGAGTACATTTATGGCCCCTGTCAGCCATAAATCTTTTGACATTTTTGAAAATCTAGTAACAAATGATATTGCAGGGTTCAATTACAAACGAAACAACAAACACACCAATATGACCAACAAAGAATATGCAATTCTCAACAATCTAGCTAACAAAGTTGAAATCACATACCAGTCTGCAGATAAAGGGGGAGCCCTTGTGCTGATGGATACTGATTTCTATCGTTCAAAAGTCAAAGAACATCTTTCTGACACCAACACGTACAGTGCTATACAATACAACCCCACTGGTCAATTCACAGAGGTGTTATTGAACATTTTATCAGCAGCTTTTGACGATGGCATTATCAATCAAAAAACTGTGAAATTCTTGACTCCAGACAATCCTAGAACACCCAGCATGTATATGCTGCCTAAAGTGCACAAGAGTTTGACTCAACCTCCCTTCAGACCCATTGTCTCCACCAGAGGGAGCATCCATGAAGCTACAGGCAAGTTCATTGACAGATATCTGCAACCGTTAATTCAATCTTCACGCACTTATGTAAAGGATACCACAGATTTTTTGCATAAAATAGGTGATATTCTTTTTTCAGAAAAAGACTTTAATTGGCTGTGTTCCATAGATGTGAAATCTTTATACACCAGCATACCACATGACCTCGGTATGGAAGCCATTGAGAACATTTTGGTGCATTCTGATCTAGACCTGCAATTTCAAATTTTCATCATGCAGTTGATGCATTTCACCTTATACCAGAGTTATTTTTCATGGGAGGACCAGTGCTACATACAGTTGTCCGGTACTTCTATGGGCAACTGTGCCACACCGGTCTATGCGAATGCTTTCATGAAGTACTTTGAGGAGAACCATATCTTGAACCGCAATCCTTGGGATACACATGCCATCATTTTTTTAAGATATATTGACGATATCTTTGTTCTATGGCAAGGAGATCTAGATCCTTTACAGACAGCTTTGACACAGTTGAACCTCATTATTGATCGGATTCAATTTACATATGAGTATAGTCAGGAATCCATCACCTTTTTGGATGTCAAAATTAGTCGCAGTGGAAATAGTCTTGAAACCAACTTGTTCAGGAAATCGACAGATAAAAACAACACCTTGCACTATAGGTCTTTCCATCAGATGGCCTTGAAGAATCACTTACCATACTCTCAGCTCCTACGGGTTAAAAGGATTGTTTCAGACCCTAATAAATTTCAGGAACAAGCTATTGACATGATTAATCGCTTTGAAGAAAGGGGCTATCCCAAGTCAATCTTACAAAATGCTAAGGATCGTTGCGACAAACTGAGCCGACATGAGGCATTACATTCTACACAGAAGGATACCATAAAAAGACCAGTGGTTGTTTCAAAATATTCTGTAGTTTCTAGAGCATACAAAGCATCTATCTTGAAACATTGGCCTATCATCAGGAGAGAAGTAGATTTCAAACAGATCTTCAAAGAACAACCACTCTTTGCATACACCAGGAGGAACAACTTGAAAGACATCATCACTAGACCTAATCCATCAACCTGTGTTATGTACAAGGGTAACCAACCATGCCTCAATTGCAAAAACTGCAACAATCTGATCAAGGGATCAACCATGAAACATCCAATGAAAGGGACGAATATAAACTTCAGGTTCAATGCGACATGCGACACTGAAAAAGCAATTTATATCATGAAATGCCCTTGTGGTTTGATCTATACCGGAAAAACCTCTTGCAAATTGAAAACGAGAATTAATGAACACAAAAGCAACATTCGGACTGAAAACACCAAATCTAATGTAGCAATACACTTCAAGGACAACAGACACAACATAAGTCAACTCAGATTTGCTGCTGTTGAAGTGGTGGAGAAGCGAGAGGGCAGAGACAATAATAACTTCCTTCTGAAACATGAAAATCACTGGATTAAATTTTTGCAATCTGCTAAACCTCATGGGTTAAATGATCGGATGGAATTTTCTTGTTATTTATAATGCACTTGTTATATTTGTCATACCCACATATTTATCTTTATTATGCATTACGCTACTTATTTACATGGAGAAGTGTGGCTCAGGGGTTAGAGGCGGCAGACCCGGAAGCTGAGATCGGTCCTGGACCAGGGTTCAATTCCCCGCCTCGGCGGGTCTTGGGCTCAAAATTCCACGGACTCGATAATTCTCGTTCCGGTGCCTACTCGACTCACGGGTTCACACTCTGCGACTCTGGGCAATAGCTTGCTTAATCTCCACTACGGCCCCTCGCGGAGGGATGCCTGGCTTTCACCTTGTGGATACCCTGCTGGGGTTATCTCACAGGGGAATACCAGGACGGGTTCCCAAGGCAAGCGCCTTGATGCCTTCGGGTGATACGTGCGCTATATAAATCGCAATACATTTGCATTTACATTTACATTTAACTTCTGTTTTGCTGCAATCTTTCCCATCTTTTTGTGTATAATTATTATGAAGTTGTCTCTTTTCTATTTCACCCGGAGTGCCACACTCCACTCTAATATGGCCACTGCTCCCTGTCCGCTTTCTATGCGCACGTCACCTTGAATTTTAAACGCACACACGTTATTGACTAACTTTCAATCGTAGCGTAGGACGTACGATGTTGTGGGGTCTCTCCATGCTGAATCTTTGGTGAGTTTTTCTTCTAATGCTGGCACGCGTTTCGTTTCACCATAGTTTATTAACCGCACCGTGGCTATTTAGGTTGCTATCACTTTGAGTGCTACTGTCTTTATATGCATGTTTTCTGTTCGGCAACAGCGTTGCCTTCACCGGGTTTCCGTTACTGATTTTCCTTTCATGGGTTCACCCTTCTATTAAATTGTTTGCGTTTAGTTGCCCACACAATGACACCGTTTTACTTTTCTTTCACCCATCTATCCCGTTCATGTGACCTTCACACTTTCTGTCTTGCTAGTTGTCACACATTTTGGAATCTGTAATGTATCGAGTAGACATTTTTGGCATTTTTGACAAGGATCATATTTGTATTATTTGTATTATTTGCAGACTGCCCCTGATGAAGGATTTGATCCGAAATGCATTGGGTGATGTTAAAGATGAATTGAACATTTTGTATCTGGAATGATACTTGGATCAATAATTTACCTTAATGCAATGAACCTAAAAACATGTGAATAATAACATGGAATAAATATTCGTGATTATCAAGGATATCACAAAAAGAACTAAATTTATTGGATTATTTTGTTCAAAACGCTTTGTTTGCTTTCAGAGGTTGTGCCTAGAGAGCTGACACTCACACTGGGTGTCACGGACCGTTTACTGATTACTACACTTCTGCCAGGAAGTGATATCCCTAGTGCACGCCACAAATTTTCAATTGGACTAACAGCGGTGTGCGTAATCCCAATAACCTTTTCGTAGTCATGAGAAGTGCCTCGTGGCACAGCTTAATATAGGTGATTGTGTTCTGATATGTTTTTATGGATAATACAAAGGCTATTTTTAATATAACCTTGTGTGGAGTTTCTTTTGTAATGTGCCTAGTGTGTCGCTGCTGAGTGAGTGAGTTGCACAAACGCTTTAGACAATGCCTCTGGGATACGCCTGACTGCTCTGCCAAGCTAACATGGGGGTCAGCAGGGGTTATCTTCAGAGTGTAACTCCCTTGCCCTGACTAGAGTGGTGGGTTCTGCCTGGCTTAGGTGCATACCCTAGCCAACCAGAATCCCCATTTCTAACAATGTACAGTCATGTAAATGGAAATACCTTTGATGACACCCTCATATCACATTATACCTCTACTGGATCCTAAATACCATAACCACAATACTCCCCCGCCCCCCCTATACTAGATGCAACCTCACAAGATTAGGGTGTGTCATTATCAAAAAGCAGACCTACTGCTTTTGTGAGGGTTTCACCACATCAGAAAAGGCAGCGACATGTTACAATTCGCCAAAACAACTCCATTGAAATCAATGGGGACAGTATCATCATTCAATAGCATTCATTTGAGGATAGAACCTTGCATTGTTAACCTTCACGTTTAAAACAAAAAGCATTGTGTTGAAAACATGTCTGAGTCTTTCTCTTACTTTTATTTGCTGCTTAGGATGAGCCATTAGGAGTCCCTGCCCTCCCAAGGCCATATGCAAAAGAATGGACTCAGAGACAGCTTCAAAATTCAACAAAACCTCTCTCAAAGGGCATACATATAATACCTGCAGAGGCTTCCGGGGAGTTTTATTAAACATTTCTGGGGGAGGGCAGGGTGCAAGACTACTGCACTTTCTGCAGCACCCCCAAACATGCGTGAAAACCATTGGTGGTGTCCCTGTTCTTCCTGGGCCGACCAAAGGATTATGTGGTGCTTCGTGCCCCCGGGCTTTGCTTCTCTTTCATGGCGTCCTCCCGCTGCATTTTTTTTAAAGCCAGGTGCCCCTCGTCTCTAGTGCTATGCCAGTTGAAGGAGCAGTTCATGGAGTGGAACCCACTACCCCACTGACCAGCCCCCGCCATGCTTCGACGTCATTTCTTCTGGTGCGACATTGAAGCAGCTGCTTTCTCTACGCACAGGGTGGGGTGATGCCCCCTTGCTGGTCCTTATTGGTCTTGTGTCCCGGGAGATGGGCCCTTGGGAAAATTGAAATTGCATCAGGCCTCGGGGAATGGGGTAATTGGACAGTGGAATAATTCGGGAGAGGGTCCTATGCATGTCCCATTCCCTTGGCCTTCCATAGGGATGAAAATCCGACCAAACACCACATGCTTCTTTCTCTCTATGGTCCTGCTGGAGACCAACCCATATGTCACACAAATATTGATATTCTTAAACTCATTTTGCTCCTGGTGGCCAGCTCTAGCCAGCAGGAGCCATTACTTCCAGCCTCCTGGCCGCTAAGTGGGTGCTTTGTGAGAGGAGCTGGGTTTTCTGACACCCTACGTCCGTCCTGCCCTCTGCCTAGCTCCTAATGCTCTTCTCCTGCTTTTGGGGCCTTCTTAAGCCGCCCCTTCCCAGTCAACCAGTAGAACACCCTCCCTGCTGCACGCTCCATGTCCTACAGCTTTTTGGCTACTTGCAGGTCACCTGTTTGTCCAGTGAACCAACCAGTGTCCCCCCCAGCAGGTCAATGCCCTCAACTGTTCCTAAGTGGGAATAAGAGGTGCTGGAAGGACACACCCTAGTCCTGGGTGTAAGCTGGAGTCAAAGTCCTAAAGTCCATTGTTGCAGGGGTATCGGGTGGCTGCTGTTTACAGCTGGGCTTTCTTTCACCATAGTCACTCCCAGGTCGTGTTTTCTCATAAGTCTCTCCCTTGTGCAGGGGTTTTTAGGTGGGGGTGGAAAATTCAAGAAGTCATGCACCCCTGGCCAATTCTAGTGCAGTGCATTGTCACTCCGCCCCTGTCCCAACTCTCTTGCCCACTATTCTGGAACCGGCCAATTTGGCAACTTCATGTTGTCTGTGGAGAGAGCTTCTTGAGGTCCTGAGAGCATCTGCACCACCCCTAGCTGACACAGTCTAGTTCCTTCCCACCAAACCCCAAAGGCGAGCCTGTCCTGGGTTGACTTCAGAGGTCTAGCTCACTTCCTTTGTTTCTGAGTGCATAAGTAGTGCCAGCCGAGGTGCAGAGTGGCAAGCTAATTAACAGTTGCAGATTTCCTCCCAACCCCTTCCTTTCCCAGGAACTGGGTCAAGCACTGCTAATGGCTATATTATGCAGGGAGGCTTTTGATCCTCCTGCTTGAGAGCAGAATAATTATTTTGGCCCAGTGTGGAGGACAAGGGCTTGGAATCTGATTGGGAGCTTAGCCAGGAAGACATGACAAATCTTAAAGTTCCATAAGGAGTGTAGGTATGATGCCAGGGCCTGCAAATATACCCTCTCTAACAGACTACCTGTTTGCAGATACAGATGTGTGCCAGAACGAAGTCTCAGACACACAGACAGCACATGTGCACAGATGTGATACCATCCCAGAGCCTGTTAGCTGCACATAAACTGCTTTCAGATTCGCGCAGAGTAAAAGTAAAAAAAGTGTTGTCAAATGTGAAAAATCCTGGGAGATTAAATGGGCGGAACCCATTTGCTATAGGGCGGTGGAAACGTGGTGAGGGAGGGCAAATCGTTTTTGAGTTAGTCCTTACTCAATATCAGCACTACGATGATGCTAGTCCTCTCCCAAAGACCTGTGTTTTATTTCATTGTGATTTGTAGATGCGACGAAAAAGAACTCTTGTAAATAAGCTTTTGGGTGTTTTAACTAAAATGTGTATAAATAATGGTTACTCTACATTTGAATTTACACGCGTGTATTGGCATAGAGCTATTGCAATTGAAACAAAATCATTATGATGTATTTTTAATGTTTTTTATCTGGCTGAGATTTAACTAGCCCAAGTTAGGCCTCTACACCATATTTTTTTTAATGGGTGCCTCATCATGATGTTCATTCTCTGTTTATTTACTCGTTTGCCAACACATTAAATAAGATATGCACTGCTTATTTTGAATTACATATTGTTCTTGAAGAACCCCCTGGATTAACACTTTCTCCACATTATAGGGCTCTTCTGCTTGAACACTGTATTGCTTTTATTCATAATTGCTTTTGGTTGTTTATGGAACTAGTTTGTTCTAACACCACAGGATGACATTTGGTCAGAGGGGCAAATCAATATTCAAGTAGTGGTTTAGTGTTAAGATTGTAGGGTTATGTGACGTTTCAATCAATCATTCAAGCAGGATTTATAAAGTGTTCCTAATGAACTGATAGGGTATCCATGCTCTTGAAGATCCCGGGGGCTTATTCGAACAACCAGGTCTTGAGGGCCATTCAGAATACCGGAAGTAAGGTGATGGTCTAGAGGTGAGTGGGGAGGCTGTTCCAGGTATCCTAATATACAAAGTGTTATTTGGCATAACAATGTTCTCTCTATGCTGACTTTGCAGTATCGATGATTTCTTATGCTGAAATTGCCGTGATTTATGACTCTTTACCGAGCCTTTAGGGATGCTGCTAATTTTCTATTGATTTGCTGTGCACTTGAGACTAAGCCATTTCCTGATTTTGCTCATTATTGCATTATTCTGCATTTCACAGCCTTCCTGGCAAATGAATTGCATGAATTTCAATTAGATTACTGCTGCATTTGCATTTTTCTATCATCTGTAATGTACTCTCGAATTTGTCATAATAAACCTTCATGGTTTTTCCTAAATTTCTATCTCGAACTCCCATTTCGAGTCTGTCCTTTCTTTTTGAATGTATTTTGAAATATACTCTTTGAATCATGTCTCCTGGACACATTACACCATAGACCTAGAGGCAAACATCATTCTCGACCCCCTCGCAGCCCGGTCGTGCTACTGGCATGGTAAAAGTTTTTGAAACTTTATTTTAATTGTTATTCTACCTAGGAGTTCAGTACCTTCCCCCTTCCATAATGCACACATTGTTTTTTCTTTATTTGGTTATTTTATGTTCTGATTGTAGCAGTTTGACTTGATGGATATGAAGAAAATGACAAATAAGTATGAAAAATATTTGCGATAAATACTCAAGTACATGTGATTGATGTATATGTTGTGCTGCTTTCTTCCAACCAAAATGTTACTTACTGGCCAAGTGGGGGCTTTGAGTATTATTGCACATTGTAGTCACGCCATCCTACTTTTTGATGTCCTGCATTCAGACTAGCCTTGTGGATATAGAGGTCCTCACAGAAAGCTATATTCAAGCTCCCCGTGCTCCGGGTTTACCTGCCATCCTCTTTTATCACAAGAACACAATTGTATAGCTCAGGAAGGCATAGTGAAAAGGGGTAAACCACTCTAGGAAGATATAAGCGCTAGCCTAAGGTGGACCAAGTTTTCTGAGTACCACAAGCATCCGCAGTGTTATGTAACAAGCTCCAGGAGCTGGGAGCTGCACAAATGTAAGGATGTTGCACATAGATGTCCCTTATCATTTAAGAGTGACATCATTTGCAGACTCACCCAAATAATCCGTTTCTTGGGTGTCCTGAGAGCGAGGGCCTGAAAAAAAGCTTTGCGATCCTCACCTGGTCACTATCATAACACCAGTCGGTGCAGCAAGCATTGCCACCTGGTCGGTTTTATACTGGCATAACCAGTATTTTATTGTCTCTGCCAGTACACCAATGAGAGAAATCATCTAAAGTCGCTATTTATTTCCTTTGTCAATGGACACTTTGAACAGAAAATGTTAGAAGAAAACACTTTACGATGTATTCTACATAGTGTTGCCACCTGGCCGTTTTTACACCGGCATGGCTGGTATTTGCCTGTACAAAATTTAGAAAAATCACAGAAAGTACATATTTTTTCCACTTATCAGTAAATGTCTTGTACATAATTTAAACAGTAAATGTTAGAAGATAACACTTTTTTTGGGACAGAAAATTCCACCGTATGGTAATGGAAGTGCACACCTGCCTTGAGTGCCCCAACTGTACTTATGTCTGCATCCCTAATGCTGATTTTGCGGTTGCAAACAATGATCATGCGTGTGTGCCATGACCTTACTCTGTCTCACGGATTGCAGTCTTGTTGGACCAGATGCTGCACCTAAAGCAGTACCCTCATAGTGGTGAGAGGCTACTGCCTTCCCCAAGAATTAAGCAGCACAAGTGCAATGGTGGCAGCATACCGTGTAGTGATAAGTAGGAGTGAACAGGTCTTTTTTAGACTGTGTCGCTGCAGTGAGGCCTCCAGGCTCACATAGTCAATATTCTGCTGCTGTGTGCTGAACTCAACTTTGGCCTACATCTTATGTGTGTAGTGCTGCGCAGCAGATGAGCGGTGTATCTGCGCTGGGTGTAGGTGTACCTGTAGTAGTGTGCAGTGCATGCATACTGAAAACATGTGCTGGAAGTATGTGTGCCTATAAGTTGTACAATACATTGAGGATGTAGTGCTGTGCAATCTGTTCATGGTAAATGCATGTGCTACATGTAATGGTGCCTATGTGTGGTACAGTATAGGAAGGATAAAGTGCTGTGCAGTTTATTTATACAGTATACATGCACTGAGTGTATGTCGGTCTGTGAATGGTACAATACATGGCAGACTCTGGGTTCCATATTCAGAGACCCAGGCCTACTTGTGAAACATGAGCAGAAAACCCCCTAAGACAGATTTGTATATTGCTGTGTTCCTTTAAGCTGGGTGGGGCACACACTGGAGAGAGGAAAGACAGGCTTCCCCTGTACACTTCAAAGGGTGCTCTTTGATTCATTAGGAGGTCACAAGAAAGGGGCCGGCATATCTCAGGAACAAGATGAGGCTGATAAGAGAATCATGAAGATGGAGCTGGGCACCTGGGCTAACCTTTTGATACATCTATCACTGTGGCTGACATCCAGGTTTGAACTCTAGTCTCTTCCATGGCCTGTGTTGTGGGGGTATGAACTTTAGAGTTGCTCCTGCCCGGACAGACTGGAAGCACGAGGAAGAGAGGGCAGAGAAGTTGGCACTTTAAAAGAAGGAGACTCCCTATATAAACTTAAAACATTCAGACCCTAAATCACATTTGGTGTCTGTAAATAGACTATAAGAATAGGAGCTTGAGACCCCAAATAGTGTTATCTGCCAAGCAGCCAGAGAGGCTGTGTGAGGATGGGAAGCTCTGCAAGAATTCTGGCTGTGACAAAGACTGAGGATCAAGGCCTGCTATTCTCCCTGCAGAGTGAGGGGACATCACCCAGGGAATCCAAGACCACTTGACCTTGAGCCTGGAGCACCAGTGTCTGCATTCTTGCCAAGACCAGTGTGCCCCATGAGGAAGAGGAGAGCATTGGAGGAAGTGAGGTCCTGTGGGGATCCCCCATGGGTGGACTCCTGGTGCAGACTATGCAGTGCCAAATGGGCCGGAGCCCCTGTACAGGCAAGTTCCAGTGACCCCATATGCCACAACTAGGTGTGTGAGGTGATTGGCACCTCCCTGCCTTAGAAGTTAGGCCTCCTTGGGAAAACATGTGCACCTTCATCAATGCAAGGGACCCACTTCAGGATTGTTGCATCAGCACCCCCACACTGTAGGATGGATCAGACACCCAGCAAGGTGGAGCCACAAAGAACCTCCTGCTATTTTTGTGGTTCACCCAGGGTTTGAGGAAATCTGCACCAGCTGAGTGTACCTTGCATGGGCCGCGTGCAGCAAAAGTCAACTGATTCAGCTGATGCCACTCCAAGCGCCCGTGGACAGGATGTGCTCAGGAACTCCGGAAGCTTACAGGTGCAGATGAGACTGGTTTTGGGCCAGTTGGTCTCAGGGGAAGATACTTGGTAGTTAGCTCTAGGACACTGTTCATTTTAAAATAGAGTCATAGTGGACTCTTAAACACAGGTTACTGATGGGGCTTGCCCTGGATGTTGCCTATAGTGAATGGGGATTGACCACTATTGTGAGGAAGGAGTGGGGCCCGGTAGTCTGCCTAAAGAAACACTAGCAAAAAGAACAATTGATGGATATAATGCAGAACAATGTCATACATTCACCCCAATACAGAGATCTGGGTCTAAATCCATCGTTTTTTGCTCACCATGCCTTTCCAGTTTGGACCCAGCCATGTGCAAATCAGTCTTGACCCTGCCCCTAATGGGAACAGTCCAGCCCAAACTGCCAGGCCAGGTCCTCCCTGGACTGGAAACAAGCATCCCAGGACCGGTTTGAGCTTTCAGCCCTCATCAGCCAGGATAGCTTGACTCCAGTTGCATGGAGAGCATAGGACCACGTCCCTAGCCTCATTTTTCCACAACAAGATTGCAGACATCCACAACAGCTTCGACAACCAACCCGGAAACCAACCCACCCTACCATTTGCTGAGCATCTTCCTCCCGTGAACACCCTTAACGACTGGAACCCAATCTCCACTGAGGACACCATCCGCCTGATGAATTCCATCCACTCAGGATCCCCCACAGACCCATGTCCTCACCACATCTTCAACAAAGCAGACTCCGTCATAGCACCGCACCTCCGAGACGTCATCAACTGCTCCTTCAACTCCGCCACCTTCCCGGAAGACTGGAAACACGCTGAACTCACCGCCCTTCTGAAAAAACCAACAGCGGACCCAACCGAACTCAAAAATTACCGCCCCATCTCACTTCTTCCATTCCCGGCCAAAGTCATCGAGAAAGCTGTCAACAACCAGCTCGCCGCCTTCCTCGAAGCCAACAAATCCCTAGACTCCTCACAGTCTGGCTTCCGAGCCAAACACAGCACGGAGACCGCCCTCATCGCAGCAACAGACGACATTCGAACTCTACTGGACAAAGGAGACACAGTCGCCCTCATCCTCCTTGACCTCTCCGCAGCTTTCGACACAGTCTGCCACAGCACCCTTTTACAACGCCTCAATAACATCGGAATCCAAGGAAAAGCACTTGAATGGATCACCTCGTTCCTCACCGGAAGAACCCAGAGAGTCCGCCTTCCACCATTCAAGTCCGAGGCCTCTGGAGTCATCTGCGGCGTACCACAAGGATCCTCACTCAGTCCCACCCTCTTCAACGTATACATGAGCCCCCTCGCAGCCATCGCACGCCAACACAACCTCAACATCATCTCCTACGCTGATGACACTCAACTGATCCTTTCTCTCACCAATGACCCCAGCACCGCCAAAACTAACCTACACGAAGGAATGAAAGAAGTTGCCGAATGGATGAAACAAAGCCGTTTGAAACTGAACTCAGACAAAACAGAAGTCCTCATCTTAGGTACATCCCCCTCTGCATGGGACGACTCATGGTGGCCGGAAGCCCTCGGAAAAGCACCCACCCCGACAGACCACGCACGGAACCTAGGCGTCATCCTGGATTCTTCACTCTCAATGAACAGACAAGTCAATGCCGTATCCTCTTCCTGCTTCAACATTCTTCGCATGCTCAAAAAGACATTTCGCTGGATCCCCTCCGATACAAGGAAAACAGTCACCCACGCTCTGGTCACGAGCCGACTGGACTACGGAAACACCCTCTACGCAGGTACTACCGCAAAACTCCAGAAGAAACTCCAACGAATCCAAAACGCCTCAGCCAGGCTCATATTAGACATCCCTCGCAACGAACACATCTCTGGTCACCTTAAAGACCTCCACTGGCTACCCGTCAATAAGAGGATCACTTTCCGACTGCTTACCCACGCACACACATCACTCTACGACATCGGACCAGATTGCCTCAACTCACGACTGTCCTTCTACACCCCCTCCCGCCAACTACGATCCTCCAGCCAAGCCCTCGCCACTGTACCTCGCATCAACAAGACCACCATGGGAGGCAGATCCTTTTCATACCTGGCTGCTAAAACATGGAACTCACTCCCCGCTTACCTTCGCCTTACCCAGAACCACCTGGCATTCAGAAAGCAACTAAAAACGTGGATATTTGACAAGTAATCCTCCTCCCCTCCCTAAGCGCCTTGAAACCCTCTGGGTATGTAGTGCGCTATATAAATTCTATGACTTGACTTGACTTGACTGGGCACCCCGTCGCACTCGGGGTGACAAATGCAAAAAAACCAATTGATGGACGGAATTCAGAACAATGTCATACATTTACCCCAGTACAGAGATCTGTGCCTAAATCCATCAGATTTTTTGCTCTTGACTGGGAGAGAATGTTTGAATCATTCAGCATTCCGTCCATCATCTTATGCAGTTATGCTTTTCGCCCTAAGTGGGATGGGTATGCTCAGACTTGGGTCCCTTGCTCACTGTGCCAATGGATTCAAGCTAGCCTGGCTGATGAAGGGTTACATACCCCGAAATTGTCCCCAGGATGCTTGTTTCTGTTCCAGGAAGGACCTAGCTTGGCAGTTCAGTTTGGACTGTACAGGGACAAGACTGATTTGCATATGGCTGGGTCCAAACTGGGTTGGCATAGTGGGTAAAAGAACAATGGATTTAACCCAGATCTCTTGACTACATGACACCGTTCGCGAACATCGTCTGATCACAAAACCTCAACATAGTCTCATACACCGATGACACCCAGCTGATCCTCTCCCTCACAAAAGACCCCGCCACCGCCAAAACCAACTTCCACGCAGGGATGAAGTCTGTCACCGAATGGATGAAGAGCAGTCGCCTGAAACTGAACTCTGATAAGACAGAGGTCCTCATCCTTGGCTCTGCCCCTTCCACCTGGGACGACTCCTGGTGGCCAGCCACGCTGGGAACTGCGCCTACACCCACCGACCACGCACGCAACCTAGAGTTCATCCTGGACTCAACGCTCTCAATGAGCCAAAAAGTCAACGCCGACTCCTCCTCCAGCTTCAACACCCTCCTTATGCTTCGCAGGATCTACAGATGGAGCCCCACGGAAACCCGAAGGACGGTCACCCAGGCCCTCGTCACCAGCAGGCTGGACTACGGCAACTCCCTTTACGCGGGAACCACGGACACACTTCAGAAAAGACTCCAACACATACAAAAAGCCTCCGCACGCCTCGTCCTCGACATCTCCCGCCACAGCCATATCACCGCCCACTTGAAGGACCTGCACTGGCTTCCCATCAACAAGAGGATCACCTTCAAGCTCCTCAACCACGCTCACAAAACATTCCATAACGCCGGACCAGCATACCTCAACAAGCGAGTCACCTTCTGCACCCCAAACCGCCAGCTCCGCTGTTCCAGGAATCCATCGAATAACCACTTCCCCCGAAACTGGTCCCAGGATGCTTGCTTCCGGTCCAGGGAGGGCCTTGCTTGGCAGTTCAATCTGGACTGTACCCATGAGGCACAGGGTCAAGACTGATTTGCATATGGCTGGGTCCAAATTGGGATGGCGTAGTGGGTAAAAGAATGATGGATTTAACTCAGATCTCTTGACTGGGGAGAATGTTTGAATCATTCAGCATTTCGTCCATCATCTGTTGCAGTTATGTGTAAATAAACACTAGAGCACTGACCTCAGGGGGACTGTGTAGTCTTTTTCATAAGATTTAGAATTTGGCTGGACAGTGCTGTGTGCACATTTTGAGTAGTGAGCCTGTGCTCACTCCTCTGTATCCACCTTCCCCTGAAGGAGCCTGGAACTGCTCAAACCTGCTATTCCTCAAAGTCAAGTGCTGTAGTTGTACTTGACCTGCTGCTCAGAAGCCATAGTAGGTCAGGCCCTGGGACATCAGGAGTAATAGCTTCCACCCTTATGGTTGGACCCAAACACCTATGCTTGCCCACAGGCCTCTGAAAGGGGTTCTATAAGAAATGTGTTCTACAGCTGCCCCAATGACCCCTGACTGACAACTGGTGCATCCTCCCTAGCTCTGGAACATGTAAATGATCATGCCACACATGGAGCTCTTTAAACACGTCTTTCTTCTTGGGCTGGCAACGGTAAACTGAATGCACTACATCATATACTTGATTGACCACACCAAGACAGATTCATGACCTTGGAAGGAGTCCACCGAGGACTACTGCACATGATCAAACAACACTACATCTCCTCCTTTGTTAAATAAAAAGTATGGACAAAATATATATATTTATTAGAGTTCCTCAATGAGTCTTCGAGGTGCTCGCACCAATCTTCCTGGTCAAGTCATATGAGGTGAAGGAGTTGCACTGTCATCTGGCAATGTATATGTAGACTCAGATGCTTGCCTTGGGTACTCAGGTGGACTTGTCTCACTTGTGATGTCTGGAGCCAACCAACATTGAGGCAGATGCTTGAAAGGTGATGCGTCTCTTGTAATGGACTTTCTGGGTTGTTGAGTGGTCACCATGCGTCCTTAACTGGTCATGACTCTCAATGGGTCAGCATCAATTGGAGCGTCAGTCTTGCACTTTCATTTGTGTTTGCCCAGGACCAGGTCTCTTTTTCCAAAAACTGTGTCCCGAGTGTATTTGCGCTTATCTTTATTGGTCTTCATTTTGCTTTTGTGAGAAGTATCTCTGGCATGAATCTCATCAGTGCCTATCACTTGGCTCGTGATCCATTGTGTTAGCATTATCCTAATGCCTCTCCCAAACAGTAAGGTGGCATGGCTCTTACCTGTTGTCGAATGGGGAGTTGACTGATAGGCGCGAAGGACTGGACATAAGACTGACCTGATATTGATTCCTTCTAGTGCAGGGCACTGAACAACTTTCTTTAGGATGTCCGTAAATTGTTCAACAATGCCTTTTGCATGTGGTCATAGAGGTGTGCTTATCTAATGCTTGATGTTCAAGCGATTAAGAAAGTCTTTAACTCTCTGCTATTGAAGGGTGGATGATTGTCAGATTTGAGAATGGAGGGCACGCCCTAAGCTGCAAAAATATCTTTCAGCCTACCGATGACTTTGTCATGGGTGGCCGATGCTTCCACTAAGGGAAAACGTAAGTACTCATCAATGACTTTCATAAGAAGATGTCAATTCTTTTAAGGGTCCAGAGGAATGAATTGCAATCTTCTCCCACACTTGTTTAGAAAGGTCAGACATATTTAGCGAATGCTGTGTGGTCTTAGGAGATAAGCAGTTACACAGGTGACATGCATTCAGTTCCATCTTCACTCTTTCATCAAGGTGAGGAAATTACACTCTGTCTCTGAGGGTTTTCATGGTGGCTACAATGTCACAATGTCCTTCATGTACCAGTTCAATAACTTATTGCCTCAAGCTCTCAGGTATGGCATTTCTCGAACCTCTGAGTACAATACCATCATGAGTTCTTCCTGCACATTTCGGACAATTTGATATACAAACGTCATCTGTGAGAGGTAGAGTATGTTTTTTCCATGATTGCATTGCAATTATATAGTTGAGTGTGAGGATGTCTCTGTCTGTGGTGGTAGCAGCAATGATCTGCTCAATGAATAGAGCTGCAGGGGTGATATACGTAACTATGAAATTGCTATACTCTTTAGCCACTTTCAACATTGTACTGTGACACTGTAACAGCACTCGTGAGAAGTAATCTGCTGGGTTTTGATCCTTCCCTGGCTAATGCACAATAGTGTAATTATACTCCTGCAATCACAACCCACCTCTCGATGCCAGGGGGCATCTTTTCTGATTTCCAAAAATGGTGAGCAATGCCTGGTGATCAGTGACATGGGTGAAATTGCTTTCAGTACAGAAACACATGAAAATGTTCAGAAGTCCACACTACAGCCAGGCTCTCTTTTTCTGGCTGAGAATAGGCATGTTCAGTCTGAGACTGACATGCTAGCATTAACACAATGTGTCTCTGAGCATTTGGATGTCCATTGTATTGAGCAAGGATTACATCCAATTCCACCAGGCTTGTGTCTACTATGGTCTCAGAGTGTAATTTTGGATCAAAATAAGCCTTATCAGTAGCATTTTCAATTGTGTGTTTGATTTTCTAGAAACTTCAATCACATTCAGAGGACCACTGGAAGGGAATATTCTTTGTCAAATCTCTTACTGGGGCACTCACCGTGGCAAAGTCAATAACGTATCTGGAACAATAGCTGACCATGCTTAAGGAGGATCTCAGCATGGTTACATCTTGTGGGGGGGACAAGTGGATGACAATGCTCATAATTTTTCAGGGTCATCCCCTCTTCAGAGAAAATATGCTCAAAGAATTTGAGTTTGATTTTGTGAAACTCACACTTTTCTGCATTAAAGGTGAGACCTGCATCAGTGAGCAGACAGCATACTTGTGTATGAGCTTTGGCATGCTCCTTTCATGTGGTCCCAAATAGTATTATATCATCACTGTAGTTAAAGGCAAATGTCACAGGTTGAATTACTCGGTGAATGACATCCTGAAAGATTTCTGCAGCCAACGATACACTAAAGCGGAGTCTTTTATATCTAAAAAAACCAACATGAGGTGAAAAACTCTTCCAGTTGATGGTATCCTTTGTTTGAATCAAGATGGGAGAAGACTTTTGCACCATTCAGCTGTGTAATTGTTGGAAAGTGGGTTATTGGTAGAGGCAAATGTATGTCTGCTACTGGCAATAAGGCCACTAACACATGGTAGGACTCAGCATAGGTCTTTGAAAAATATTCCTATGCTCAACCCTTGGTAAAGTGGCTGCGAGCAGACAGGCTTAACTTCAAAGACCGGTAGGTTAAGCTTTTAAAAACACTATTTCAGTAAATAATTAAGACATAATGCATAATAAAAATCAAACACCAGTTCATACAAATAGGAAATATTTTTATCTTAAAAATGACACCAAAACGACAAAAATCCAATGTAGGGAACCAGAGATATGAATGTTCAAAGATTTAATAAAATCTAGCTCTCAGAAGATTATAGCACCATATTGTGATACCTGCTCACGATAGACCGGTGCAAAGTCAAAGTTTCAGGTCGGGCGCGATGGAGCCCTGAGTGGCTACAGTTTGCAGCAGGTCCTGGTCTCAGTTTCTACCTTCACACTTACCTTTCTGGAGCTTTTCTACTCGAGGCCCCTTGAAGCTCCCAGCCAGTCCGGATACGGTGAGGGTTCGCCGGCTTGACTTGAGACGAGGTCTCGCTCAACTTCCCTGGAGCGGACCTAGAAAATGTCTCAAGATCAATCCAGGCCAGCACGTGATCGTAGGCAGGGGGCTTGGTTATCGCGGTTGCTCCCGGTCACCTTTTCTAGGAACAGACTTAGAAACTTTTCCGGAGCGTTTTCTTGCTGCGTCTCTCGATACTACTCATGTAGCGGGATCCGGTGAGGGTTCGCCGGCTTCAGATTTTCTCTAGTCCTGGTCAATCTCTGGAAGTTGGAGCAATGGAGCTTTGAGCAGGACGAACCTGGTTGGCTTGGCCGGCTCGCCGTTGAAGGCTGGCGACCTGGCTGGCCAGGTTGAGTCGGTCCCTATCTGGAGCATTTTTCAAAGTTGCTTCAAGGTTCTCCAACCTTCTTGAACTTAATCCTGAAGTTCCTCAAGGGGTCGCAAAGTGTCTCAAACTCACTCTAAGGGTCTGGAAGCTCCAAGTTGAGGGCTTCAGTTCCCACAATCTACTGGTACAAAACCCTTACAAATTCACTGATGGTTCTCCATGGTGTATATTTAGTTGGTGATGTTCCAGAGGAGCTCTTTTAACCTCTAGCTTTCAGGGAGTCCACTCTTTAGTTCTTTTCCAGCAAGATAATCCACAGGGCTGTAGTTTCAGATGGTGCAGTCTTCAGAGGTCAGGCCTTAGAAATCTTTGCACAGCAAAACTTCTCAACAGGGCACTTCTTGCTTCAGTAAGGTTCAAGCAGCAGATCTGGAGGGCTCTGCCCCTCTCAGATACGTAGTTCTCTGGGTCAAGCAGGAGGTCACTTTTGACCAATGGGAGCGGGGTAACTCCTCCAATATATGACTACATCCTGTAGAGGTTGGCATTATTTTGTCCCAGAGTGCATCAAATCTTCCAAATCCTTAATGGCTGATTTTCCAGCAAGGAGGTAAGAGCTGGCTAAACACACCCCTAGGATGACTAATTTACTTAGACTTTCCCCCTTACATCCGCTCATACCTTCCTTAATCCTACCCTCTGCCTAAGGTGGGAAATTCAGAGCTGTAAATGACTACTCTACCCTTTGAAGAACATAGTTTACGACTACTCCCCCTGGCCTGGCATTCCTATGGAACAGCACACTGCCCTGCCAGCAGAGTTAGTTAACCCCAGGGGCTCTTTATCACCTCCACAAGGCAGACTGGCTAATCCACTTAACTCTGGCCAATCAGGGCATCCCATGAAAAGCTGAATTTGGACTTACAAACAAGAAAGTCTTATAGCTTCTTGTATGTACAATTTAAGAGAAATTCAACAATATGATATTGTTGGATTTATTAATACCATTCTGGGAAGTCTTTGAATGGCATTTCTATCCCTCTCCTATCAAGAGTTATTAATCAATAACTTCCTACCATGTTAACCTATGTAACAGGGGATTTGCAAAGGGAGAAATGACTTGGGCCATTTTTCCAGCACAAGGACTTACAAAAACATATTTTATAAGTACTTGTTTTATAGTTACAGGAACCCCACCCCATGTGCAACTAGGGGAGACTTTGGGGTTCTGAATCTGTAGAAACATTACAGATTCTCCCTCCACAGTGTTCCTAGCATCAAAGTTGAATTTGACCAGCACGTTACCAAAAATGAAATTTCACTTTACCCAGGCATATAAAAACTATATTTTATAAGGGTATACATTATAAATACCTGCCCCCCCCCCCCCCTGTGGTACGTAGGGGAGACCCTGGGGATCCCCAATATTCCAAACCATTGTAGGTTATCCATGTTTAAGTGAACAAAAACACTGAAGTCGAGTTTGGGCACAATGTACTTTTAAAAAACAAGCAGTCCTGGCACCCAGGGTTGTATTTAAATTGCCCTCAGGCTTCACCTGTGCACACGTGCATGTGCAAAAAGATCTGCTGGCCTCTAAACTTCCATGTCCCAGGGTACTGGAGACTTCTAGGTAGTTTCAATTCCCTTGCCCTATTATATACTAGGGTCCTATAGGGTAGGTCATGCTATTCACAGGGGTACCCCACCATACCATTGTGTCCCCTAGTGTATCTAGGTGTTTTAACTGTATTCTAATGTGTCTCTTTCAGCATAGCACAGACTCTGGGCCTGGTTAGGAAGAGCGCAGGGTCAGTCAGAGTCAGTTACCACTAGTATCAGTCAGAAAAATGTTGGGGGATACCCAGGGCACAGGATGACATTGCAACATAACCCCCCTAACTACTAACCTACACCCTGGTAGTCCTCATCAGCTAAGTGGAAAAACCTGGAAAGTCCATCTGCGTTTGCATGGGCAACTCCAGATCTGTGTTCCACTGTAAAGTTCATTCCCTGTAGGGAAAGGGACCAGCTTAACAGGTTGGGATTCTCCCCCTAATTTGGATGAGCCATCTGAGAGGTCTGTGGTCAGTTTGAACACGTAAGTGAGTCCCAAACAAATATGGTCTTAACTTGTTCAGGGACCACACCACAGCAAAAGCCTCTCTCTCAATGGCACTCCTCTCTGGGAAGAAGCCTCCTGCTAATAAAGGCAACTGACTGATCAAGGCCCCCTTCATTTTGTTGTAACAACACTGCCCCAATCCCTTGCTCTGAAGCATCTGTCTGAAACACGAATTCCTTTGTGTAGTCAGGGGCCAGTAGCACTGGCGCTGAACACATGGCAGCTTTCAGAGTGTCCAAAGCCTTCTGACACTCTGGGGTCCAAATCATCTTTTTGGGCCTCTTTTTAGAAAGGAGTTCTGTTAGGGGCCCCACAATCGTCCCATAATTTTGAACAAACCTTCTATAGTACCCTGTCAGTCCAAGGAATGCCCTGACCTGAGTCTGGGTAACCGGAGCTGTCTAAATCAAAATAGTTTGGATTTTCGCTTGGAGAGGCTGTACATGGCACCCACCTAACAGGTATCCCAGGTACACCACAGAACTCTGCCCTATTTGGCACTTACTTGCCTTAATAGTCAGGTCTTTCTGCTGCATGGCCCGAAGCACTTCTCTTAGGTGGCTTAAGTGATCTCCCCCAGATAGCTATATCATCCAGGTAAGCTGCATTGAACTGTTCCAACCCAGACAAGACCCTGTTCACCAACCTTTGGAAGGTGGCAGGTGCATTCTTTAATCCAAAGGGCATTACCTTGAACTGATAATGTCCCCTGGTGTGGAGAATTCTGACCTCTCCTTTGCTCCATCAGTGAGGGCAATCTTCCAGTAACCTGAAGTCAAATCAAAAGTATTCAGGTACTTAGGAGCCCTTAACCTATCAATGAGCTCATCAGCTCTAGGTATAGGGTGCACGTCAGTCTTTGTGACTGCATCCAATCCTCTGTAGTCCAAACAGAACCTTAACTCCTTGGGTCCCCGTTGAAGATTAGATTTTGGTACCAGCACCATTGGACTGGCCCATGGACTCTCATACGGTTCAATTACCCCCAGTTCCAGCATCTTGGCAACATCACCTTTAATGCTGGCTCTGACATAGTCAGACAACCTGTACAGTTTATTTTTGACAGGTAGGCTGTCACCAGTGTCAATGTGGTGCACAAACCACTCAGTGAGGCCTGGGGTCAAAGAGAACAGGACAGCAAACTGCTCCAGTACTTGCTTACAATCTCTGTGCTGCTGGTTTGTCAACTTGGGAGAGAGCACAACTCCCTTCACTGACCCATCTTGCACATTAGTGAAGTTGAGGTTGGGCACAGGCTCAGTTTCCTCCCCCACACCCTCATCAGTAACCAGTAACATGGTCCTATCTGCCCTGTCATGGTGGGGTTTCAATCTATTCAAATGCAGAACCCGGTGAGGGTTCCTGGGGGTGCCAAGGTCAACCAAATGGGTAACCTCACCCTTCTTTTCTAAGATTGGATAGGGGCCACTCCACTTGTCATGGAGGGCTCTGGGAGCTACAGGCTCTAACACCCACACCAATTATACTGGAGTATATATACTCCGGCATAGTAGCCTTTTGATCATAACAGTGCTTCATGAGCTCCTGGCTGGCCTCCAGTTTCCTTTTTGCCTTGTACATGTACTCTCCATTCTAGATCTCAGGCCTAGCACATAGTCAAGCACATTGTCCTTTGCTTCTTTAAGAGGCTTCTCTAAAGACTCTCTCTGCAGGCTCAATGGCCCATTCACAGGGTGTCCAAACAACAACTCATAGGGACTGAAGCCAACCCCTTTATGAGGTACCTCCCTGTAGGCAAAGAGTAAGCATGGGAGGAGAACATCCCCTCTTCTCCTGAGTTTCTCTGACAACCCATTTATCATGCCCTTCGGGTTTTGTTGAATCTCTCAACAAGACCATTTGCTTGTGGGTGATAGGGGGTGGTGAACCTATAGTTAACACCACACCCATCCCACATAGCAGGCAGATAGCTGGACAGGAAATTTGTGCCCCTATCTGATACCACCTCTTTTGGAAAACCTACTCTGGTGAACACACCAAGCAGTGCTCTAGCCACTGCAGGTCAAGAAAACAACCAAGGGCCTTGACTCGGACTCAGTAAGGCTGAGTCAAATATAACAAAGGAACAGAACAAATGGCAATACTGAACTCTACTTTCTACGTATTTACTACCTAAGACTTTATGAATAAAACATAACAGTCTGTTTTTTAAATTACGCCACTAAATGATTTATTTTACTTATTAATTTTTTGAAAAAGCGAAAATATCTTTGTACATACAAAATATTGAATACAATCAAAACAGATTTATAAACAATGTAATACCATAATATACATATTCTCCATACACCCACATTCATTTTTTGGCCATCACATTCAAACCTCATATATCCTCATACCTCATTCACTCAAAAACAACAATATCCCAAAGGGAGTACACAAAGAGCCCCAAAGTCAAAATTCATCAAACAATGGATGTAAATAATTTCTGATTACACTCAATTTCTTAGATTATGTATCCTTTTAAACAAAACCTAAAATTCATCACACTGTTTAAAGCATATTTTCTGTCTGACAAAGGGACCCAGTCGACGCGTTTCGAAACCGAAGATTAAAGGGGTTCTCCTCAGGTCCAATGTAAAATAAAATACAAATTTAGACACCCTTCTCTACCATAGCTACATGAACTCTACACAGTAACAACCGGTTGTAACTTCCCTACCTTGAAACGCCAGGAATTGGAAGCTCTTTTTTCTCTGGTGTGTGGTAACTAAACACTGAAGACTTGGAGACACAATGTGGCAAAAGGACAGAACATAACTACACAGTTTCTATACTCAAGTCCGTTAACCCCTCTATTACTGAGGTTAAAAATATAGACTTACCCCTTCTTGTGTAAGGTGCTTCTAACTTGGCGGCAGTGTATCCTACAAGAGAAAGTAATTATAAGTGTTTGTTGGAAAACCGCTGATCCTTGTACCTCACGACGGGCATGCAAGACACTGCTTACCATTGTATGCACTGTCGCCGCCGCTGTTTGTGGCTGCTCCGACTTGTTGGTTGTATTTCGGGGAAGTAGATCTGGTCATACTCAGGTATGTTTCAAATGCATTCATGCATTGGCTTTAAAGATTTCCGAAACTTCGTTAAGGCCGGTGATGGCCGTATTAAATTCATTATTAGCAAAGCTTCTCTTTGGCTAAGTCTTGCCTCAATATCTCCACCGCGTTGATCTTTTTCAATTTTGGAAAGAACTGTCCATCGCAATTCACCCTCCTTGTGTTTTTTCAATGTCCAGTGATGCACCAAAGGTGCATTTGCCACGTCTTTTCTTATACGTGATTTATGCTGTGTAATTCGCTGACGTACCTCATGGCTCGTCTTGCCAATATATAGCTTGGGGCAGGGGCATAAAATGCCATAGATAACATTTCTTGTCTTACAATTCGTAAAGACCTTGTGTTCCCAATGTATTCCTTTGAATGTAAAGACCGATTCTTCATTTGTCTGTTCGCAACAGGTGCATATTCCACATTTGTGGTGTCCCACCACTGGTGACAGTCCTAGCATACCACTCAGAGTTGCTCCTAGTTCCCTCGGGAGGGCTGCCCGCACAATGTGATTAGCAACGCTTTTTTCTTTTTTGAAAGCAAATAATGGTGGATCAATAAAACCACTATGTAAATCTTTCAAAAGATGCCAGTTCTGTGTAATCATTTTTGTCAATTGATGTGCATTAGGGCAAAATGTCGTAACACATACGAGTCATTTTAAATCTGGTTTAACTATCTTCTGCAGTAAAGTCTCTCTTGGGACCCACCATGCTCTACGCAAAGAATGCTTAAGTAATTTTTTGGGGTATCCACTGCAGGAGCATCAATGGTTTTAAGAGGGATTGCTTCAGGGTATCTAGTGGCATGGTCCACTACCACTAAGATATACTCCTTTACCTTTTCAGACATACGGGTCCAGTAGAAATGGTTCACCAACCGGTTCCATGTCTTTGTCTGTCCCAAATTGTTGTGAACGTATCTAGGACCCTAATTAAATATTCCCGATTTATGCCCTTATGTGGTTATAACAAATCATATCCTTATAAAGGCATAGAATCATATCCATATTTAGTCATAGCCAATGCAGTCCAAATACGGCAAGGCTACTTCCCTAGACTCCTAGAAAGTACAACGCGTTCTTTAAACAAACCAAATCTCCAGCAGCCCGGGAATTGCCCCTGCTTCTGTTTTGATTTGTCCTAGAACTCCTGAGAGTCCTGAAAGAACTGCCAGTTCTTTGTGACAGTTCTTAGTGACGTCTTATGTCCAACCTTATGTCAAACACGGTACCTTCCAGGTATAAATATACCAGCATTTGCCTTAAGCAAACACACAGTGGTTTGGAGGAGAGCGGCTATCTACTTACCCAGAGCCCAGCTGATGCGAGTGCCGAAGGAAGCCGACCCTCCCATTTGACGCACTGAGAGAGACGCTGTCTTTTCTCCTGCCGAGAAATCCGGCTCCAGTGTTTCTAGTCACCCTTGCGGGTTGCTGGGAGATCGAGTCCCGAGAAAGAAATACAAGACCTCCTTCATTCTAAAACCAAGGTACGGAGCTGATTGGACCCTTACAGAATTCTTGATTCAGATTCTTGGCAAAACTAACTTAACTTAAACTGCAGCTCACTTACTCCTTCCCACGTACTAGGCTTAGGTTAGGTACACCGGGGTAGGCGTATTTTAGAAGCACCAGTTGAGTACTTTTAGTCAACTTTTATCATTGTATGTATTGTATATATTTTGTCCGTTTTAAGTATCATATGGCTCAGAAACCATATAAATGCTTTTACAGTATTATTTCATAATACTCCTTTTACTGTATGCACTTTACTTTATGAAAAGTATTGCAATTGTAGCAATTCATTTCTCTTGCATGAGAAAGAAGACTGCTCAACTTTTATTGAAAACGCCCATCTCTCTATTTCTCTGCACTCTGGTGAAACTAAGCCTGCACGATTGACTTAGTGAAATAGCTATCTATTGTTTTCACACGACTCTGGAGATATACTCCTTATTCTGGAGGGAGCAAAGTTGTCATGTTTATGCGGTTGTCAGAAACTAATCCCTTCTTGTCTAATCAGGAAAGTTAACTCCTTCCTGTTCATTCTAGAAAGTTTCTAGTGACCTCTGAGCTTGCTGGCATTCATAATTAAATCTAACATATTCAGTAGAGACCTAGTGGACCTCAGTCCTACGTCTAAACTACCGTTTATGGACCTCAGTCGTACGTATAAACTACCGTTTATGTTATTCCAATGTGCAGAACCTATTGGGAATATAGGAACTACAGTACATGGCGCCCAACGTTTGGTAAGGCGATAATCTAACGCAAGATACTAGAGTAACTCAGTCATGCTTTTCACACAGACCCCTTTTTCCCGTAAAAACTCCAATAGACGTCTGGAGTGGGTAAAAGGTTAATATCCGCCAGAACTTAGTAGGTAGAGATTCCTATGTATTAGTTTTTGGTTTAGTCAACGTTGAAGGATACAGTGTTCCAAAATATTGTGCACCTAATCTTTGTTTCCTTGAAAGTTGATCTGCAAACTTTCAGTCAGTAAAATGTCAAAGTGAAGAAAAAAGGGAGAGAGCTAGACGAGCAGCTCAACTTGTAGTGGATGACACAACTATCCAAAATGACGACCCGAAAAACTATAACTATAAAACTTATAGAAAATGGAGTATCATCAAGAGGTGGTACAGTTGTATTTGTGGTAGAGGCCCATGAATATCGGCAGACAGAGGTATTCTATTCCTGGATAACTTTTCCAGCAGCACATGCTGTAACACACAAGTTCCACTACTACAAAATAGAGGAATCTCCAGAGAAATTCTCTCCTTTCGAGGAAGTTGAAATTCCACTAACATACCAAGAGCACCTGCTCTGGTTTAATGGCTCCCTAAAACATCAAAATCACATTACCAGGCTCGGTCCACTAGGTAGACCAGGAGCCACATGGCCGGTTCTAGCCAGCTACACACCACACCCCGACATTGAAAAAATGTCAAGCGGAGAACTTTTAGTTCAACTAAAACAACTAATTAAAATACATAGACAATTGGTCCAATATGTCATGCGGACTTCAACAGTCCAACCTGCAATTAAAATTCCACAAAACACCCCGCAACAGGGGAACACAAATAAAATTACACCACAGAATACACAATCATGTATTGGTAAAATACCCGCAAAACGGGAACAAATTACATTTTGGTTATCTCAAAAAATCACTCCAATAGAGGTAGTATTTCCTGATACTACCCCTCACGAAAAACACAGAATTCTGACTATCTGTCTCCCAATGGGGATCGCACCACATGTGGAGGACTGTGACACGTGGGGCACAGTCTTTGCTTCTATCTACACAAAAACACATGGTGTATCGTCTATGGCGGGTATACCAGATATACTAAGACAGATTAAAAATGAATACGGTCCAGAACCTGCTTTAACGAAAGACTTTAAGCAGTTCTCGGCTATATTACTAGCCAACATAAAAGGAGAAGCAGCATCTGTGGCGATCCGCCAAAAATTGAAAGAAACAGATATAGCAGACCAACCTTTTGAACTTGCCAGAATAATTGAAAAATCCTATGACGAATTAGGTAGAGATAGTTTGGGTGGTAAACCAGTAAAACCCCAACTAATTGAAAATCCTGAAAAAAACTTTCATTAAAAATAATCTCACCTCTCAAAAGAAGAAGTGGGAGGGTAATAAACAAACCACTCCCAGAGAAAAACAGTTTCAGTCCAGAGGAAGGTCTCCCCAACAAAGAAATAGATCTCCGGAAGGGTGGGGGCAATTCTCCACAACGGGAGCCCTCTGAAAAAAGATACAACCTTAGAAATAGAGACAATTTGAGAAAACCTGACAGATATCAAGATATTGATACACGTCCCTCACGATCTTTTCAGACTTCCTCACAGAAATCGGAAAGAAGAGGACGGTCAGAACATAAAGAAGAGCACGTCAAGTCCAAAGACAAGGAACCTGCTCATCAAAGTAAAAAATTACAATTTCCCAGAAAGAAGGTAGCCAGTATTAAAGTAAAACATGCTGAGAAGTCTGAGGACACAACTGAAAAATGGAGAGTGGGCCCAGACAATGCTAGACAGCGCAGCAGAAGTGACCATAGCTCGCAAGATCCTGATGAATCTTCTGGAGACAGTGGACGCGAATGAATACATTCAAGTGGAAACTGCAGACACCCGAGTTAGCGTGCCCCATAAACTATATGAAATAACATTACGTATAGAGGGAGATAAAACTAGGAAAATAAAAGGTCTCTTTTGGGAGAATCTATCTAAAGGCTATGATATCCTTCTAGCAGAGAAAGACTGGCCACCAGAGTTTGTCAGGAAGTGCCCACATGGCGAAGAAATGATCATGCCTGCCTTCTCAAATCACATTCCAATTCATAAAAAAGACACATTTGCTAGAAAATGGGCAGTGGCCCAAGCCCCTGCATTATATAAAAATCATGTAGGATGGGATGAGGATTCTCCTCACCATAAAATCCAGTTAAAAAATCAACCTACTGCACAGAGGCAGTATCCTGTTAAGCAAGAAGCTAACAAACAAGTCAGAGAAATCTTAGATCAACTTGAATATCAGGGGGTGATTGAAACATGCACCTCACAAATGAACAATCCTTTGTTTCCTGTCTCCAAGCCAGACGATTCATATCATCTAGTTTTGGACTACAGACACCTAAACTCTTGTTGCAAAACATTTGCAGTACAAAACTTACACTCAGTGCAGCACTAATGAATAACATTGTGCGCAAGAATAAAACTACATTAGATATTTCAAATGGTTTCTTCTGTCAAAACATAGCACCTGAAAGCAGATATTTGACCGCTTTCTCCAGCATGGGGACCCAAAAACAATTTTGTCGTCTCCCACAGGGTTTCAAGAACAGCCCAGGATTATTTTCAGCCAGGGAAACAGAGTTACTACAAATATTTGATGATGAGGCATTATCTTATGTCAATGACATCTATCTTACAGACGATGACCTGGAGACTCACTTGAAAAGAGTGAACACCATCATACTCGGGTTCGCATCTGAAGGGTACAAATTTAACTTTAAAAAATCACAAATTGCCCATCTAACTGTCCTATTTTTAGGATATGAATTATCAAGTGAAGGCAAAAGCCTAGCAGACTACTTCTTAAAGAAGTGTGCAGTACTCCAAGCTCCAAAAATGCTGAAAAACTTACAATCAATTCTAGGTTTCCTGAATTTTGGAAGAACATACATTCTAATTATGCAGAGAGGGTCAAACCTCTCTACAAACTAATAAAACCTGATTTTAAACCAATTAATTGGACTCAAAAACACACAGAAATTTTAAGATCATTACAGACAGACATGTTAACTAAAACAAAATTGCAAACACGCGCAAACGAACGTCACCTTGTAATCCGAGTCATCCCAGGAAGATGCGGATTCACATACCTGACCTCTAATGAGGGAGAAAAGGTACAAATAGCTTACAAAACACACTTATACACACAAGCGGAAATGAAATTCAGTTCTACTGAAAAATTCTAACTGCGGATTAAACTGCTGTAGCAAAAGAAAGAGCCCTAGTTCAAGGGAAGAGGATATCTGTTCTAACAGCAGTATCAGCCATTGAGGCAGTAACAAGACCAAGCATTCTAAATGCTAAAGCTCTAGATCCAAAATGGATACAATGGGAAAATTCTCTTGCTACAGAAGACGTGAAACACGCTTTTGATCCGAAAATGAAAAAACTAGAAGATCTGGACTACGAACATGAATGCCGTCTGTCAATCGAAATTCTGCCTCTAGAACATTACACCTGTGTAATCTACACGGATAGATTAACACAACATTACATTGTGGAAAAACAAATTTACAATGCTGCGTGCGCGATTGTTAAAGGTTGCTGGCGCTTAGGTAAATTCAGACCAATGGTCATTAAAACTGAATCACTCAGAAACTGTACAGCTCAGCGAGCTGAAATAAGATCTCTAAAGATGGCGCTTGAAAATGCCGATCACAAATTCCCCACACTAATAGTGTGCGATTCGCATTACTGCGGCCGGTCTTACAATAATTCCATGCAGACCTGGATAAAAAACGGTTACAAAGATAAGACAGGATCCACAATAAAGCATAAAAAACTATGGGAACAAGTAGTTCTTTTGCAGAAAGAACTACGAAAGACTCACGTGATACATACGCAGAGTCTTTAACGTGATGGCGTTCACATTGCAGGGAATTCATTGGCTAACAGAGCCGCAGCGGGTCAACCAGCTTCCGTAGCTACAAAAAAGCGTACAAAAAAACAAATAGACGGAGAAACGCTGCTATCAATCAATCAATCAATCATAACACTTGTATAGCGCACTACTCACCCGGAAGGGTCTCAAGGTGCTTGGGGGAAGGGGTCCGCTACTGCTCGAACAGCCAGGTCTTGAGCTGTCTCCTGAAGGCGAGGTGGTCCTGGGTCAGCCGAAGGTGGATGGGGAGGGCGTTTCATGTCTTGGCCGCCAGATAGGAGAAGGATCTGCCTCCGGCGGTGGCTCTTCGGATGCGTGGTACGGCGGCGAGGGCGAGGCTAGTAGACCGTAGCTGGCGGGTGGGCGTGTAGAAGGTCAGGCGGACGTTGAGGTACTTGGGGCCCAGGTCGTGGAGAGACTTGTGTGCGTGAGTGAGGAGCCTGAACGTGATCCTCTTGTTGATGGGAAGCCAGTGCAGGTCCTTCAGGTGGCCGGAGATGTGGCTGCGTCGGGGGATGTCCAGGATGAGTCGGGCGGAGGCGTTCTGGATGCGTTGGAGTCTATTCTGTAGCTTGGCTGTGGTTCAGGCGTAGAGGGTGTTTCCGTAGTCCAGTCGGCTGGTGACGAGGGCCTGGGTGACCGTCTTCCTGGTTTCGGTCGGGATCCATCGGAAGATCTTGCGAAGCATGCGAAGGGTGTGGAAGCATGATGAGGAAACAGCGTTGACTTGTCTGGTCATCGAGAGGGAGAAGTCCAGGATGAAGCCCAGGTTGCGTGAGTGGTCTGTTGGCTTGGGAACGGTGCCCAGGGCTGGGGGCCACCAGGAGTCATCCCAGGTGGAGGGCGATGGTCCCAGGATGAGGACTTCCGTCTTGTCTGAGTTAAGTTTCAGGCGGCTGTTCTTCATCCATTCTGCGACGTCTTTCATCCCTTCGTGTAGGCTGGTTCTGGCGGTGTCGGGGTCTCTGGTGATGGAGAGGATCAGCTGGGTGTCGTCGGCGTAGGAGATGATGTTGAGGTTGTGTTGCCGTGCGATGGCAGCAAGAGGTCTCATGTAGATGTTGACGAGGGTGGGGCTGAGTGATGATCCTTGTGGGACGCCGCAGATGACTTCGGTGGCCTCGGATCAAAACGGGGGGAGGCGGACTCTCTAGCAGTAAAAGCCTCAATGGAAGGCAATTATGCGGCGTTACCTCTAAACTATCCACTCGGAAATAAATACATAATTGATGCGAACTCCGTTCCGTTTGCTCAAATCCCTGGAGTCGGGGATAGAGTAGTTCCAAACACGAACCGGAGAGTCTTCTTCATTGAAGAAGCACACATGGGATTGGGTCTGAGGCACCAAGAGATCCTGAAATCTCTAATAGAATTACAATCAAAATACTGGTGGCTGGAGATGAGCGTGCAAAATTATAACTTTGCAATGAATTGTCAGGACTGCAACAGAGATCGCAGTTGTGAACCGGACCAGACACCTGCCCAGACACCTCTATTAGACAACATCAGGCTATCTATACGCAGACATCCAGACGGAAAAATGCGATCCCATAATTATTAAGACGAGATTCATTTGGATGTGGCCCCAGCGCTCGGCTGATGCCAGAACTGTTATAAAAGATTTGCGAGTCTTTATCGGCACATACGCAATTGGTATGCTACATTCTGACCAGGGTCCTGCGTTTAGCTCTCAGGCTTACAAGGAGGCCAATGCCAGCATGGGCATTGCATTGCGGTATTCTAGTCCATTCCATCCCAAAGGAAATGCGGTAGTGGAGAGAAAAAACCGTGACATAAAGCAATCTATAACAGCGAGGGTATTAGGTTCGGGTGACGGGTGGGTCAAACATCTAATAAGTGTCCAACGTAGTCTTAATAACATGCCAAGAAATTCTCTAGGAGGTATCAGTCCATTTGAACTTTTGTTTGGTACTAGAATGATCATCCAGGATCTGGATTGTCAGACTTCAGTGGTGAAACAAAAAACCTTTGATATCAAAGATCGTTTGGCTGTTTTACAGGACTTAAATGGAACAAGAAGAAGTCTAAGTAACACAAAGCTAAAGCCAACGACCACTGAAGAAAAACCACCTGTCCCAGGAAGACCTGTCTGGATTCCAAAGATTGGGGATCTGATCAGAGAAAAGATCGTGGTGAAGAAGGAATTTGGGCCTTCTTACAGAAAAGCAGTACCTGTCTTAGCTGTCAGCGGAACAAGATCAGTAGTACTACCGCCCCTTGCTGGTAAAAAGGAGAACCGAGTTGTATCAATCGACCTGGTGAAACCACAACCATGTGGCCAATAATAAGTAGTAGGCCCAGTGAACTCCCAAGTAATAGCAGAAGACCGGTTATATGATTAAATAATGACCGCCTAAACCACAAATTCCTCAACCATGAAGGCTAAACAACACAAAGCTAAAGGCAACGACCACTGAAGAAAAAACACCTGTCCCAGCAAGACCTGTCTGGATTCCAAAGATTGGGGATCTGATCAGAGAAAAGATCGCGGTGAAGAAGGAATTTGGGCCTTCTTACAGAAAAGCAGTACCGGTCTTAGCTGTCAGCGGAACAAGATCAGTAGTACTACCGCCCCTTGCTGGTAAAAAGGAGAACCGAGTTGTATCAATCGACCTGGTGAAACCACAACCATGTGGCCAATAATAAGTAGTAGGCCCAGTGGACTCCCAAAAAATAGCAGAAGACCGGTTATATGATTAAATAACGACCGCCTAAACCATGAATTCCTCAACCACGAAGGCTGAACAACGAGGAATTTCAAACCATATCTTGCTACAATCCAAGAGGTTCAAACTGAGAGACTAATCACATTTGATAAACCTGCAATGAATAAAAAAGGACTATGCAACAACACCATGGAACTTGTGCCTCTTGAAACCCAAATTGCAACAGTTCGTCAAGAAACACCTTTCTACAACGATGTAGCCTCTGACTATACAAATGTAACAAAAGAAAATCCAAAGATCAATGGAAATCCGGAAGCAATTCCACCAATTGACAGAACTGCATCTGGCTACTTTATCAACTTTGATGACTTTTTCGATGATCCAAGTGAACATGGAGACAAGCCAGCAACAAAAACTTTCAAAGAAAACATTACAGAGCTCTTTCATCAACTGAGAGAACCATTTCTAATTTCACCATGGATTAAATTATGGATTGTGTTAGGTGTACTTTTCCTCCTTCTGTGGCTCATCTTGGTTTTAAGTTTGGGTAGATTTATTGATGGGAAATATAGTACAATGGACACAGCAAGTCAGAACATCAACTTGGTCCTGAAACCACACAGATCTTATCACATCGAAAAAAGAGAACTATCATCAGTGAACATCACAGCCATCCCTATACCTGGTGGTATAGCATGGGACAAAACTGACTATGAAATCTATGGCCCGGTTGAGCTCTTGAAATATCCACACCAATTCAAGATCTCCTTAAGTGACTTTGTATCATCTAATACTTTCTCTTATGATTGTCACTTTGAAAATATTAATAATATGATGTCAGATTTAGAAATGTCAGCAACATTTACAGAACATGATTATTTACAGGGTTCATCGAATTATGAGGAAATGTATTGCTTCAATCACTTTGGGCATCATTATCTGCATAAATCTGCTAATCCTAGAAATGTTTTCAGTTATAATCAGTGGGAACATTGTCCAACTCCACCAAAAGGCATTCAAAAACATTTTATGAGAAATTTCCATACCTCTCAGGGTTTAATTACACTAACCCAGAAATGTTTTATTTTAAAATTATGAATAAGACAGGAGTGAAAAACATGTTGACATATACTAAATTGATTTATTCTGAAAAGTTTTATGAAAAAATGTCTACATTTGGTTTTGAATTTTGGAAAAACAACATTGAGACAAAAACCATCTGGGGTACAAAAGAGTGGCAGGTACAAGGTTTAGAATCATTATTTCGAGCCTGCATGATCCCAGAACAAATAATGTTCCTGAATGATACCATTCAACAAACAACCTGTCTTGGTCCAGCCAAGATAAAAGATTTAAACAGCCCGTCTATACCAAAGCCAATGCCTGATAGAAACATTACTTCAGATGAGGGTTAGACGTGTCCTATATTTTAAAACAAAACAGAACAATTCCTGATTGGAACAAATGGTTGGTCTGGCCCACAGACACTAATAACTGTCAAGATAGATTCCTGAACAAAATACAGGGGTTCAAACAGAATAGGCCAGACCCAAGATATTCCCAAAGATAACATCCAGGGATAATTACAACATACAGTGTAGGAAAACTATGCCTCGACTGGCTACAGAAATCCACACTACCCGAAATTAAGCAACACTTAACTTTACTTAAAGAAGGTGCTGACTGGCGAGATTTCATAATGGGACCTCGCAAACAGCGTCAAAAACGTTTCACATACGCCGGTATATACGCAGCTTACAATGAAGCTTGGAAAGTAACACAAATTGAAACTGCAGAAAAAATACGAGAAATTGATTGTATTAATTTGGAAAATCACTTTCTGTAGTGGACAATGGGTTAACGACTCTGTCCTCCAGAATTTATTCACTGGACAGCATTGTATCATCTGCTATTGATATAATAGAACAGGATATGATAATGTTACAAGATGGTCAATCCCAATTGCGTTCTATTGTACCTCTAGGCTGTACGTTACAAAACCTTCGTTTAGGCTACGTGCCATGGCGTCTAATCAACACAACGTCATTATTTTCTATCTTTAACCTTACTGATAGACAAATGTCAATGGCACAAAAAGGAGCAGACTATACGGTGCTGAGCATTGAAAAACTAGAAAAATTACCATTGACAATGTCAGAACGACCGGTCATTGAATGGATAATACATGGCACCATTACAATCCCGATAACAATGTTTCAGTTTCAATACTGCCAAAAGTATATACTAGCAGGCCTGTATGAAAGGTTGGGTAAAGGATACATCAAGTCAACCTGGAATTTACTTTATACACATAGATGTTATAGTGAAGGGAAAAAAGAGGTATGTCTTAGTGGTAACAATTGTAAAAAATCACTAAGCGGTACACAGATAGAGCCCTTTTTCAGACAACTTTCCAACTGTAGCTACGTTATAATAAGTGACCACAGCTGTTGTGGCATGATGCCAGGAAAAGCCTATCTCGTGAGCGTTACTTCCAAGGTCATTTGTTGTATGCAAGTATTGTATCCAAACAGCAATCCAGACATGGAGGCAGCAATATGGCCTTCTGTGAATATCTCTTCTATTCGAATTGATACTTTAAGCAGAATGAAGTCTATTCTTTTACAAACAACTATGCCTTTAACCTCGTCCAAAGAGATGTATGACCTGCAAGTTGCAAGGACAGCGGCAGAGATACATACCCTATTATCGACAAATTGCCCCGTGCATTTCGTAGAAATATTAAGCCAAATCATAAACAGGTCAGATACCAGTGGCATCGCACATGTATTTAAGACAATTTTTTCGGAACTGTTAGCACCCTTTGAAACAGTTCTGGGCATCTTCCCGAATTTTGTGCATTCTCTATTCGGTGGCCTGCCTCTTTTTTGGGACTCGTAGCAGGAATTTTATTTTTGTTCCTTCTGCTCCGATATGACAAGCCAAGTCACAGACAAAACTCAGGCTATCATGGAAGAAACGATCCTAGCATTACGATACTGAGAACATATCACTAAAGTCCTCGGATTGGCCTGGATTGGCCCTAAGAGATCTGAATACTACCTGGTTTCTTTCATTCAGACCAATCTGGCAAGATTGCATCTTACCTGTGCTTCAATGTCTGCTATGCGGAGAAGAATGCGTGTTGGACATCTTTTTTACACTACCATCAGCATTACCAATGGATATCGATGCTTTGCTTGGTTCGGTAACGGCTCATGCAACGTGTTGTCCCCAGCGGCTACCCATTCTGATGACGGCATTCGTTGAGACTTCACCATTACGATTAGGTGGCAGTGAAGTACGAGATGAAAGCGGCACCTCACAGGTACAACCTTCTGTGATCATTGCTGTTCTAAACACCGATGGTGGCAATGCATCGCATATATGCACTATTTCTGATTTTTCAGCGTTGGCCCAACTTTCACCTACTGTTGTAGACACATTTTTTGCTGGCCTATCTGAGGTAATGTTCTCTCCTAACAACGGGAATAATATTTGAAATGGCGAGCACACAGCGTTCCCTGAACTCTGAATTCGGCCTTCAGTTTTTATAAACAACACTGCTGAAAACATTTGGAACTATTTTTCCCATGAAAGCGAAATTATTTTTTCCCAATTTCCAAAATATTTACTTTTTTTGGCACATGATACTCTGCTTAATCCCTTCCATGCTGATGATGAACCCCAGCCGTCATGCACTACGGTGCTCGTGTGCTGATGACGGCTGGGGTTCGTCACGGCCCGCCCCTGTTTGTGTTGTTTACAGCACACCAGGGGAATCGCGGCCGCATGGAAAGGGTTAAAGTAGAACTATTCTTAGAGAACAGAACTTCTATTTTTAGAGACTCTAGAGACAATATTTTGAATCAGCCTCTAGCACATGTACAATCTTGGATAAATATGTAATGAAATGGTCTCGACCTTTTTTCTGTATTAAGAGCCATTTCATGAATGTAATTTTCATGATTCATTCAGTCAACATTCTAAATGAACAAAATGTTATCTGAATTATACCACTGCTTGAAAGCGTACAGTAGAATACTCATTTTCGTGTATCTATACCATTTCACATGCATTTGATGTATTTTGGGGTGGGCTGGAAAACACATGCATACTTATATGTTTATATATTGCTTAGTATTTAGTAATGATGGACATTATACGTGGAGGAGGTGTTGTGAACGTATCTAGGACCCTAATTAAATATTCCCGATTCATGCCCTTATGTGGTTATAACAAATCATATCCTTATAAAGACATACGAATCATATCCATATTTAGTCATAGCCAATGCAGTCCAAATACGGCAAGGCTACTTCCCTAAACTCCTAGAAAGTACAACGCGTTCTTTAAACAAACCAAACCAAAAGGACTCCAGCACCGGTGGAGCGGGGGGACTAAAGACATTTGGGGGCATACCTTGGTGGACCAGCTCACAAGGACCAGCGCAGCTCTATCGCTCCCCTCCGCCGCCGCAAATCCAGACCAGTGGCCGCAGTGCGAGGGGGGGTGTTTCGGCCCAAAACTACAATACCCAGACGTCCTAGCGGCGGAACACGCCGCAACACGTAATCCCTGCGCCAGGAGGCGCTTGAAAAGGACTCAAGCACCCGCGTCGCGGGATCGCGCGCGGGTCGGCGCTGGGAGAAGCCCGGGACAAGGGCGGGGCCATCTGTGTCCATCAGGGGCCAGAGGAGGCCGGGCCGGGCCACCCCCCTTGGCTTTGCCAAAAAATGAGGTAAAGAGATTAAAGCAACCACCGGAGATCATCTATATGTACTTCTGGGCCTTCCCTGAGGGACTCTACATTGTCTAGTAAGAACATTTTAGGTGTTTGTTGCTGCACTCCTACTAAATAAATAAAAACCAAAATACACCATGACTTGTAAGGGGGTTCCCAAAAATACTATCTCCCAGAGGGACTCCCTTAAGGGGACTTTGGACCACTACTTAAATAGGGCAACATCGACCATTGATCATGAAATAGAGAGAACAGAACGCGACGTCTCCCTATAGATATTACATCTAGTAAGCGATCTCCTCTACTGTCAGTTGACGCAGCACAAAACTCTTCTTTTCTGAAGGATTTAAACAAGATGTGTAACACGATGTACGCTCCAGTGGGACAGGGAAGTGGGCAAATTAGCGATCCAACTCGCCCTACAGTAAACACAATTACCCAGTTTAGTCCACCATCTCAATTAAACAAAAGTCTCCTGGGTACTCCCCTCTTACTATCAGCTAAAGATAACACACAACCGATAGTGCTACCTCAGGTCCCTTCTGTCAAAAGAAAGGGAAATGGGCCTAAACATATGGAGAGTTCAGCAAAACATCAAAAATTTTACTCAAGCCCCCCATTGGCTGTTACCACCACCCCTAAAGCACCCAAGGCACATTCAATACTGGAAACTCCTGCACTTTCTCCACAGGCAACACTATTGATCCAGATTGAACACCTGGTTAAATCTATAATAACCCCCTGATAGAAAGAATGAACAGCTTAGGGGAAATGCTCACGGGTATCGAGGAAACGACTAAGGCAAACTCGTTACTCATAAAAAGCATGGTAGGACCTAAGCAATTACAGTCGCTAGCTGCCACCGAAGCGCCCAAAGCTACTGCACATAGTATTAATGTCAAGGACCTGAGTTCCAACGATGATTTCCGCAGGAGCCGATGCTAGTCCTCTAACCCCCACACCCCGATGCCAAGATCACATAGATTCTGACAGCAAGGAGGGGGAAAAGGGAAGTGGAATTAGAGAGAGAAGCACACCACGTCTTCTACCTGAAGGGGATTCTGCTTCTGCTATTTTCTTCTTCCTGTCAAAAGAGTTATTATGCAACCATGTACATACATATAATAATATGCCATCTCTATTTAATTCTATGGTTTGTCTCTAAATCTTCTATCTATGTTACCTTAACCTTCAGGGTGGCTAGCTGTTCTCTACTGTGTTCTTGTACTGGATCTGGTCTCACTTACTGTAGTGTTGAACCTACAACATAAGACACCTGGTTATTCTCCACTCAATTGTACTGTAGACATAACCTTGCGGCACTTCTGAATCTGGTTACCTTAACCTTAGTTTTATCAGTCATTACACTGGTACCTAGGTCTTCCAATACAAAGAAGTTCGAAGAACTGGAGGAAGTCTTCACTAAAGGTAGTAAGTATCTTTATATAGATATATTTATATATACAATGCACACCTACTTGCTGAAACTCTACAGTAGACTTGTACCTTCTTCCTTATGCCAAATCACTCTTTGGTAAGAAGTCTTTACTTCAGTCTTTTAAGGTATTTACACAGTCCTTGTAACTCTTGAATTGGACTTAGGAAACTGGCCTTCGGAATTATCTCTGAGTTCAATAGTCACTAGAGATTGAGTTCTTAAGCCATTAGCCTTGTGACGACTGTTACAAATATCCACAAAAGGGTTTACAGGATAACTCACCACTGAAGCGGTAAGCTGGAGTACCAACGTGAGTGAATTTCTACTCACTATCTGCCCCTAAACCAAAACTGAAGCGCCGCAGGAACAAGAGCAGCCGCTTCACGAAAACGAACAGTTGAAGTGCGCAGTTTACAATCAGTAAGCGCACGACAACAGCTGCGGTGACTACTGGCAAGCAACTAGACCGGCAACCGATTTGGCAACACCGGCGGCCATTTTGGAACCCCTGCGAATACATCGCATAAGATTCATGTGTACCAGCTGAGACCAGCGCTTGGCAAGAGTTGAAATAGTTTGCCCAAAACCATGTCGTTGCAGGCTTGAAAGGACCATTACCACATTACCATTCCTGATGCGTCTTGTGGATTAGCAGGTCTAAAGGTATCAGAGAGACCAGTGGGGACGATCCTGACAATTACTGTCCAAAATCAACCACTAGTTCTACATACGTCATCTTCAAATACTCAGAAAGCAGCTTAAAACCTGTAGTAGTACCGAGTTCTGCTCCTATAGAAGGGCAGAACAAAGAACCTACATTCCATGAGGGGACAGTTGCTAACCAAGGCAATATGCCAAGAAAAATTAACCATATACACTTACCACCGAAAGGCCGCCCCATTTGTGTGCATCCTCTCGGGAGTGCCTGTACTTACAAATGGAAAAACCGAAAGGCAACAGGAACTAAAAAATAAGGTATCGTTCTGGTTAACAAAAAATAGACCCCTGCCACCTAACATCGATGGAAGAATATTAAATGTTAGAAGGGTGGGTTGGCTAGGACCCCTCCCAAAGGATATAGCAGGAGACTTGGTATTAGTAAATTTCAGGGATGAACATGTCGTCCCATATCTCCAAGCCTGGCAGCCACAAATAGGAGACGGTCCTATTGTAACATGGGAACTGCGTGACTTTTATCCTAGTACATCATACTTCCCACCATTAAGATCAAATGCAGAGAGTAACTACTCGATGGGCAGTAGAGGCCTTGCATTGAGTGGCCATAACATTCCCACTTCCAACCTATTTGACTTACTTTCTGGTTTAGATTTATAGGATTGAATGGATATGGACATTACCCCTTAGGAACTCCTTTATTTTGCGCTTAACATGTAATGAATTACAACCTATGTCACCCAGTCCTCTTAGACCCAAAGAGTTTAGATATAATGTTATTCGTTATAACAGTTTTTAGCACGTTTTATATTTTTATATTGTGCAAGTCAATCATCTTGGATGCTTTGTAACAGTTTGTTCACAAGGGAAACATGTCTCATTTAAGAAATGCTTGTAAATTTTTTTTTATATATAAAGTACTTTGATTGATTGATTGATACTCCTTCCCAAGTACTAGGCTTAGGTTAGGTACACCGGGGTAGGCGTATTTTAGAAGCACCAGTTGAGTACGTTTAGTCAACTTTTATCATTGTATGTATTGTATATTGTTGGAAGGCGGTGACCCCAGGGGTCAAGAGGACTCTCCTAACCACCCGAGATCTCCTCTCCCACAATTCCTGCCGAGTCTTATCGAGGGGGAGTCCCCGCCCGGGAGGACTGATCGTACACACTGTCGACACACCACACTTACAAACAGACACCACACCGTGAATCTTTATCAAGTATGAACTTTATCGGAATAAAAATAAGGAGCAATACACAGCGATCGAGGGATCGCGAAAGTCTCGTAACAAGGGAACGGGGAAGCGGGATAGTCTTAGAGGGCCATTTGGCACGCCACGCACCCTGCGCACAATTCTCAATCCTCGAACTGGGGGGTACGGGGGCTGGCGATGGGACTTGCTGTCCTACTCACTTCTTGTGCAAGATGGTCGTGAGGGTAGCGTCGATGGTCCAGCCGGAACAGAGAGTTCTCCAACCCGCGACAAGGTCAGCAGGACTTGGTCAGGAGTACTCCGTCGTACTCATAGGCAGGTGGAGCCGCGACAGCGTCCGCAGGGCTCGGGATGGTAGCAAGTGTCTCTCGTTCCCAAGAGTGGGCCGCGACGAGGTCAGCAGGGCTCCTATGGTTCAGGTCTTACTCTTCGAGAGGGAGCCGCGACAGCGTCAGCAGGGCTCCGGTGGTTCAGTTCCGTAGCTTCGAGGATGAGCCGCGACAACTTCAGCAGGGCTCCGGTGGTTCAGTTCTGTAGCTTCAAGGATGAGCCGCGATAACGTCAGCAGGGCTCGGTGGTTCAGAGTCTGTTCTCCTCAAGGTCAGCCGCGATCAGATCAGCAGGGCTTTCTTGTCCAAGATACAACTGCCGGCTAGATGGAAGGCAGCTGTCTTATAGTCCAGGAGATCTTTGATGTCCGGACCCTGAGAGGCAGGAGGCCGGAGGTCCGAGGGTCAGACGCCCGATTGTCTGGGCGGCTGGTTCTTTGCTGCTTTGGACCGTGCGTCCAGGGGATACCAGACGCCCATCAAGGTCTGGAGCCAGCTCGCTAGTAGGCCAAAGGTGCGATCGAAACCAGCCCCCAGGGAGGGTTCAGAGGTGTGAAGGGAACCAGTTCCTCGGAAGGGGGCCGGAGGTGTGATGGAAGTCTTGGTTTCGGGTACTTGGGGAGTCGATCACCCCCGGGCGGGTCTGGGCGCGCCAGACGTGCACGCCTAGCTGTAGTCAGGCATTACAAAAGAGGGGGGTTGAACCCATGCAGTCGCGGGGACCTGGGCGTTGTCTGGTAAATGTAATGAGGGGGTCCCCGCAAGGAGAACGTGTTTAAGTGAGAACACAGTAACACAGTTGCCAAATAAAACATAAAAGTCAAAATAAATCCAACTGTAGATTCCTAGATGAATGTTGTCATTTATTTAACAACACTACGTATGAATCAGTGAAGTATTTTACAATCACATTAGAAAAATGAAAAGCCCCATGTAGGGAGAGGGAAAGGGGAAGAGAAGAATTGGTGCTCAAAAGCGGTGAAAAAGTTAGAGAAAGTACACAGACTCAAAAAAGTTGATTATTTACAATCTTCGAAACGGAATTAAAATTATTCCGAAAACCAAAAGCCAACACAGATTATGGCAAGTATTGAACAAACAATTCGACTGGGGACATTCTACGGTCACGTATATAGTATAATACAATCCTGGGGATGTGCCGGAAGTCCCAATGGTGAAGGTCGTCGACGCTTCGACCCCTATATGTAGGCTAAATTGAGTCCTTTGCCGGGGTCTTCACCAGGACAAGTGCAATGGGGGAAGGGGCGAAGTGGGGCCGTCCTGTCTGTAAAATTAAAAAGCCAGTGTCAAAAATTTGAATTAGCTGACAAAACAGTCAGCGTCCTGTCAACCATAGTGATTGGTTAATAAAGGCAAAATAAACCATGGAGTCCGGACCACTGTGGGCCTCAGGACATGGGCAATGCGGGCGGAGTACGTAATTAATCATGCTCTCGCTCAATGGTGTGGGTCATAATTGAAGAGGGAAACAGTAACCAACAGGGAGTTATTTTTTAAAAAGAGACACACATAGTAAGAGACATTCTATAAAGTAGAAACTCACTCTGGGTTGGGAGGAATCACTGTAGTACGGAGTCCAAATAATGTACTGCTCCTGGTGGGACTAACTTCTCCAAGGGACTGCCAACTATAAATTGAACCAAGGATGTTGATTATTGAGAATGTATAGTGGTGAAATCCGCTACACAGACAAAGAACCATCAGAAGTTAAATCGACTATGAGGCCAAAGTGGAATAATTTTATGGTTCGGAATAAGGTAAATTGTTCCAATTAGCAATGGGCACGTATGGTCAATTTTAATGGAAAAAACTGGGCCCAAGAGTCATACCTTTAAATAAGCCCACCTTGCGCCATAGAAATAAGTCAGCGAGATCTGGGTTAAATCCGGTACTGTCACGTATGTCAGCGCTGTAGTAAACTGCTCCTGGTGGGGCTGGCTGCTCGGAGGAACTACCAACTGTAGATTAAACCAAGGATGTTTATAAATGACCACACGGAGAAATTTCGACTCGGAGAAACACTTACCGATGGTGAAGGAAAGACCCGCCACTGTACCTAATGTACCCTCCATCACTAGTTCTACTGCTAACCCTGTGATCAATATTTCAACTTACCAACTACAGGATGAGGAGATTAAGGTTTTAAGTAAAGGCCTCTCCTATGTGCCCACTGCCTCAGCAAATAAATTTCTGCTGAAGACTGAGCTATATAGATTCTTCAGGAAGATTCGATTGAGGTATTTCTTTCGGAATCAAACCACTAGGCAACAAGGATCCATCACAGGCCTGAGGGAACCGTCCACGTTCTTTCCACCTACGTATGCGATGAGCCCCAGAATCTTGGCGTTTGAAGACATCGTGACGAAATCAGTAGAGCACACCTTGGACAAAAGAAAGTTTGTCAGACTAAACCTCAATAAGAAAGAAAAGCAAGCACTGACGGATCTGTGCACCAACAAACGAGTGGTCATTAAGCCCGCCGATAAGGGCGGGGCGATCGTTGTACAAGATCTGTCCAAGTATAAGGAGGAAATTAACAGACAGCTGGCAGATGGTGTCAGCTACCAAGAACTACCCAGTGACCCATCGAGAGAGTTAGCCCTTACGATTTTGTCTACCACACAGAAGGGTTTGGAAGATGGCTTCCTAAGCGAACAAGAGTTTAAATTTCTAAACCAAAAATTCTCGAGGTTGGCCACAATTTATACCTTACCCAAGGTTCATAAAAATCTCGAAACCCCCCCAGGACGTCCTATTGTGTCCGGGTGCGGATCTATGCTAGAACCGCTATGTAAATACATTGACTTTTTCCTAAAGCCCATTGCCCTCAACACTAGAGCCTATCTTCGTGATACCACCCAAGTGATCCAACTGATCGATGAAAGACCATTCGATCCCAAGACAACACTTTTGGTAACATGTGATATCATATCACTCTACACTAGCATCCCGCAACAGGATGCTTTGGATGTGATGAAAGATGTACTAAACAAGAGACCGGCGCCAGTTCAAGTTCCAACTGACTTCATAATTGATCTACTGAGCATTGCAATGAAAACATTTTTTTTCATCTTCCAAGAAAAATTCTATGTACAGACCAAGGGCGTGGCGATGGGAGCCACTTTTGCTCCCAATCTGGCCATCATCTATATGGACCATTTCGAACAGGAACATGTTTTTTCACCAAACAACCCTTTTTCAACAATGCTGATCTTATGGGTCAGATACATCGACGATGTTCTATGTATCTGGCAAGGCAGCAGTGACCAACTTAAAGAGTATCATGTTTGGCTGAACCAACGGAACCCTCACATCCAATTCACTTTGGAATCAAGTAACACAGCCATACCCTTCCTGGACATTTCCATTTATGTGGAGGACGATCACCTGCTGACTACACTTTTCAGAAAGCCAACTGAGCGGAACTCTCTGCTACAGTATGGGAGCCATCATCCTAGAGGCCTCAAAGATAACTTACCCATTGGCCAATTTTTTAGAATTAGGAGAAACTGCTCTACACGCACCAATTATATTAAGGAGTCTGAGATTCTTAAGGACCGCCTGATATCACGTGGCTACCCGGCCCGTATGGTTAGACGTGCTAGGAAACTAGCATGGTACAACCCGCGAGAGAACCTGCTGAGTCCAGAAACCCGTGATCCTACTGAGTTGAATCGAATGATTTGTGTCACCACTTTCACTACAAGAAGCAACGAAGTGAAACAAATCATCAACAAGAATTGGCCTCTAGTAGCGGGTGAGATTGACCAACCACAGCTCCCACTTCATTCCTTCAAAAGGTCGAAGAATATTCGAGACATGGTGGTACATTCGTATTTGGAACCTGAGAGCCCCCCTACACTCACAAGCTTATGGAACTTACCACCAGTGATTGGACACTTCAGATGTGGCACATGTACAGCGTTTGAGACCACTATCCAGACTAAAACTTTCATACATGGCGATAAGGTCTTTTCCTTAAAACATCACACCAACTGCAACACAAGCAGTGTGATTTACATTATAAAATGCCCATGTAATCAAGTTTATGTTGGATAAACCCAGCAAAAAACCAAGTCCCGCATCTCCTCACACTGTAGCAGACTACGAAGCAAGGTGGTAGGTGCCCCTCTGGTAGAGCATTGGCACAGCACTGGACATATAGTGTCTGACCTAAAATGGTTGGTAATTGAGAAGGTGTCCCTGGGTAGGAGAGGGGGTAATTTAGCATCTGTCTTGAATTTACGTGAATGTAAATGGATGTCCCTCCTGGACTCGATTAAAAATGGGCTGAACGAGCAGGATAGCAGCTTTGCACAACTGGCAGCATTGAGATGATGTTTTTTATGCACCTGATGTTCACTCGTCTACACCCTTATGCCTGAGAGGTGCACGAGTTATCCAATGTACTTTCACTCAAATGAATCCTTTCAACAATGTGCTTGCTCGCTTACACTCCCAACTGGCAGCATTGAGATGATGTGTTTTATGCACCTGATGTTCACTCGTCTACACCCTCATGCTTGAGAGGTGCACGAGTTATCCAATGTATTTTCACTTAAATGTACCTTTTTTTCAACAATGTGCTTGCCCGCTCACACTCCCATTTTTGGGTAAGTGCGCGAACTCTATGTATTCTGACTTCTGATTGAGAATCTTTACTATATATTTTAAAGATGCACGAGGTTTCCATGTAATATTAATCCACATGTACTGCTTTGTACTCGCTTACACACTCTTGTTTGAGAAGTGCACGATTTTTTTGACCACAGCTTGTCTTTTTGACATACATCCTTGGAGACTATCATATGGTTGTAATATTCGCTACTTAAAAACCACTATTTAAGTGTGCCATCACATTCAGAAGATAGATCCTTATCTGAATAGCGCTACTGTTCTATAGCGAGACGCCTTCATCCCTAAGTATTTCTTCTATATCCATTACCTTGGTCCTTTAGTGGCTCCGCCCCCAAACTCCGCGTAGTTGCTGGCGGAGTTCTGTGGAGACGAGTCGGACTGAAGCGCTGACGCCTCGTTCTGTGGACTGCATGTAAGTGTAAATTCCCTGCGCCTCTTCCCACACTTAGTGGCCCTTGAAAAACGGGAGTATTATTCCCTGATCACGATCTGTTTCCCTCTATAGGATTCATTCACGGCAACACCCAATCGGTAATTTTTGAAAAATGGCGATCACCGCCGGGATTTGCTCTGCGTGGACCTATTCAAGTACAAGTCATCTTTAGGAGGTATGTCACGGCCGATCCCCCTTTGTTGAGCTAGAGCTGTCTCCCCCGTTTGATACTGTCACCAACAAGATTGTCCTCATTCTGTTACAGCGCCTACATACGTGATAATACCGAAATTAACTTCACCCAGACCCCGCGGCTATATTCATATTGCGCCAGTTCGACATCATTTAAGGTATGACGCTTAGGCTTAGCCCCCTTTTTATTAAGGTTGACCATACGTGCCCATTCTTTAATTATTAAATTTAACATTTTAATTAATAGATATTCGACTTTTGGCACCATAGTTGACCTAACCTCTGATGTCTCATTATCTGCGTAATGAATTATACGCCACTAAACACCCTCATTTATAAACATCCTTGGTTTAAGCTACAGTTGGTAGTTCCTCCGAGCAGCCAGCCCCACCAGGAGCAGTTTACTACAGCGCTGACATACGTGACAGTACCGGATTTAACCCAGATCTCGCTGACTTATTTCTATGGCGCAAGGTGGGCTTATTTAAAGGTATGACTCTTGGGCCCAGTTTTTTTCCATTAAAATTGACCATACGTGCCCATTGCTAATTGGAACAATTTACCTTATTCCGAACCATAAAATTATTCCACTTTGGCCTCATAGTCGATTTAACTTCTGATGGTTCTTTGTCTGTGTAGCGGATTTCACCACTATACATTCTCAATAATCAACATCCTTGGTTCAATTTATAGTTGGCAGTCCCTTGGAGAAGTTAGTCCCACCAAGAGCAGTACATTATTTGGACTCCGTACTACAGTGATTCCTCCCAACCCAGAGTGAGTTTCTACTTTATAGAATGTCTCTTACTATGTGTGTCTCTTTTTAAAAAATAACTCCCTGTTGGTTACTGTTTCCCTCTTCAATTATGACCCACACCATTGAGCGAGAGCATGATTAATTACGTACTCCGCCCGCATTGCCCATGTCCTGAGGCCCACAGTGGTCCGGACTCCATGGTTTATTTTGCCTTTATTAACCAATCACTATGGTTGACAGGACGCTGACTGTTTTGTCAGCTAATTCAAATTTTTGACACTGGCTTTTTAATTTTACAGACAGGACGGCCCCACTTCGCCCCTTCCCCCATTGCACTTGTCCTGATGAAGACCCCGGCAAAGGACTCAATTTAGCCTACATATAGGGGTCGAAACGTCGACGACCTTCACCATTGGGACTTCCGGCGCATCCCCAGGATTGTATTATACTATATACGTGACCGTAGAATGTCCCCAGTCGAATTGTTTGTTCAATACTTGCCATAATCTGTGTTGGCTTTTGGTTTTCGGAATAATTTTAATTCCGTTTCGAAGATTGTAAATAATCAACTTTTTTGAGTCTGTGTACTTTCTCTAACTTTTTCACCGCTTTTGAGCACCAATTCTTCTCTTCCCCTTTCCCTCTCCCTACATGGGGCTTTTCATTTTTCTAATGTGATTGTAAAATACTTCACTGATTCATACGTAGTGTTGTTAAATAAATGACAACATTCATCTAGGAATCTACAGTTGGATTTATTTTGACTTTTATGTTTTATTTGGCAGCTGTAGTCAGGAGCGGCCAGGGGCTGCCGAAAGGGAAGAAGTCGGCTGGCCAGCCGGGGTGGCCAAACATGGCGTCTGCTGGTCACGTGCACGGGTGCAGGCACGCGGTCTGGGGATCGTCTCAGGTCCGGTGCAGGGGTGTCATGTACAGTTCTGGTTGGATGGGAATCAGTTCCACCCGTAGTTCTGGGGTTGCGGAGATCCGCGAGGACCACGCCACGAGGCCGGGTCCAACATATATGTTTTATCCGTTTTAAGTATCATATGGCTCAGAAACCATATAAATGCTTTTACAGTATTATTTCACAATACTCCTTTTACTGTACGCACTTTACTTTATGATAAGTATTGCAATTGTGGCAATTCATTTCTCTTGCATGAGAAAGAAGACTGCTCAATAAATAACAACTTTTATTGAAAACGCCCGTCTCTCTATTTCTCTGCACTCTGGTGAAACTAAGCATGCACGATTGACTGAGTGAAATAGCTATCTATTGTTTTCACACGACTCTGGAGATATACTCCTTATTCTGGAGGGAGCAAAGTTGTCATGTTTATGCGGTTGTCAGAAACTAATCCCTTCTTGTCTAATCAGGAAAGTTAACTCCTTATTGTTCATTCGAGAAAGTTTCTAATGACCTCTGAGCTAACTGGCATTCATAATTAAGTCTAACATATTCAGTAGAGACCTAGTCGACCTCAGTCCTACGTCTAAACTACCGTTTATGTTATTCCAATGTGCAGAGCCTATTGGGAATATAGGAACTACACTACAAAATGTCCTGCCAAGGGGATATCATGACCCAAAGTCAGGACGTACCCTCTGTACTTCTGGGGCACCACCAACCTCCTGGTGGCCCCCTCCTTGAGGTTTCTGGCCTCAGTATAAAGCAGCCCATCTTACTAGTAGAGTTTGTGAAACCCACTGTCATCCCCCTCCTCTTGCTTAGAAGCAATCCGCCTTAAGCCCTCAAGGGTGGGACAGTCACGCGGTGCCTGAATGAACTCCTCTCTGGAGGGTCCACCTGCTCCTTTAAGTACTGCCAAATCCGGAAGCTCTGGCAGGGATGGAGTCCCTCCCTCAGAGGCCAGATCCTCCCCATCAGGGTTAGGTTCTTCCTGCACCTCCGGAGTTCCCTGGGATGGCTGACCAGACCCAGTACCCTTGTCCATGGATGCTTGGCCCTTTGTTCTAGGGTCTAAGTGTCCAGCCCCTCCCTTCTGGCTAGTCTGTGACCTAGTCACAGTACATACCGACTCAGGGAGCTCCAATATTTTCATATGGAATCCTCTCTCCACCTCTGACCACACAGAGGCTTCAAGTTCATTGCCCAGATATCTCTTTTGTTCCTGGGATGCTTTAGTAATCTCTATTTTGTCAAGCAGGCTCTGTATCTGATCACCGGGACAGGTGATTTCTTCCATGTATAGTTTCGAAAAGAATTCTGCATATTCTTTCCTTATTTCCCAGTTGTCTGAAACATGTCCATTTTGACCCTCTTTTTGTATTTTGTTTATCCGATTTCTGGCTCGCTCTGTTCTTGCTTTCCAGGCGAGAATTTTTCCACATCCTTTACCGTATTCATAGTTTGAAAGTTTGCTGACCTCCCATCTTTCTCTAACTATTGTTTCCAGATATTCATTAATTTCCATTTTTTTTGTTTTTACTCCTTCTCTTAGCTCTTCACTTTCTTGGGTGGTCATGGCCCTTTTTTATTTCTAAGTTGAGCCCCCTTAAATCCTTTTCAATATTTTTTATGAAACTCTTTTCTCTCTATTTTTATGGGCCATTATACTCATGATTTTCCCCCTTATACAGGCTTTATATGTGTCCCACGTTATTTGTTTCGTAGTTCCTTCTTTATTTAGGATCGAAAAACTGTTGTGTCTCTTCTGCTAAGAAAGCCACACTTGATTCATCTAGTAGGATTCTCTTATCTACCGTCCACCTTTGGGGTGTAGGTGACTCTGATAGTACTAAGTTTAGTTGTACCGCTGAATGGTCAGAAATGTGTTCCGGGATATGGTCCACCCCTCTTGTGTACTCAGCAAGGTTACTGCTAAGAAGAAAAAAGTCAATTCTAGATTCATGACCTAACCTTTTATTTTTAAAGGTGAATTTATGTTCTTTATTCCCTTTTTCTTTCCAAATATCCATTATACCCAGATCCTTCATACAAATTCCGACCCGTTCTCTCATTTTAGGGGTTGATGGTAATTTCCCTAACGGGTACCTGTCCTCTTTTGGGTTTAATAAGATGTTAAAAACACCTCCCATTATTATAGGCAATTTGTTGTAAGTAGGTTTGAGTACAAATCTTGTATTGATTCCGGGTCATCCACATTTGGCCCATAGTAGCCCACCACTGTGTATAAGTTGTTATATATTTTTGCTGTCACGCTTGCCCACCTTCTACTTCTGATCTCTCGATTGTTGCTTTGAAGGATTTCTTAAATATAATCGCCACTCCTTTAACGATGCAATTTTGATTTGTGAAGATGCAGTGCTCTATCCAACTTCGCTTTTTCCATATAGGTTCCCATTCTTCTTTAGTTAAGTGGGATTCTTGGATAATTAATATCTCGCAGTCACTATTTTTTAAGTATTCCAGGATTCTTGATCTACGTTTTCTTAATTGCAGCCCATTTACATTCCAGGTTAAGATGTTAAGCTTTTTTTCCTTCCCTCCTGTATTTGTATTACTCATTCTTGATCAATGTATTGCATCTTGCTTGGCGGCCCCTGAAATCCTCTTGACTTGTTGTTTTTAGGACTTTTTTTTAGTTTTTTTGGTGAGCAGATCTGTAGTGCATACCCCCCCCCCCCCCCCCTCCTGCCCACCCCTGGAGAAGCCTCCCTCTTCTTTCTTCCTTTGGGCAATGTATGCCCCTTGTTTTGAGCTCCCTGTCTGTTAGTGTATTCTTAAAGTTAATGTTCCTTGTATTCCCACCTTTATGGTTCCATCAAATCCATCGAGCGTTTTTAGAGAGTGTACCTTAATTACGTCTGAGGGTTAGTATGGGCACGATCTTCCTGTTGGGTCTTTCTTGATTTGCTCCACTAGTCTTTCCACTTCCTTTGGATCTCTTATGTTTAACATTTTATTGTTCCACATGATCCTCAGAGAGACTGGAAAGCGCATTTGGACGTTCGCACCTAGTGTCCTGAGTTGTGGCATAAATTGGCCCAACTCCCACTGCCTGTCTTGGTGGTTTTGGAGATGGCCGATCTAACCTTGCAAGTCCACCCATATTTGGAAAAGGACACCGCTTTTAGACCCTCGCTCAGGATCTTTTTCTTTAGCGCGTATGTCATAAAATTAATCAAAAATTTTCTAGGATTTTTCCTTTGTTTACCTTTCCTGAAAGGGTTGCGGTGTATCCTTTGGATATCTTCGGCAAGATTTACTGATCTGGTCCAGAGAATCAGTTCTTCCAAGAGCTGAATTGTAAAACCCCTTATGTCCTCCCCTTCCAAACCATCTGAGATGTTAAAAATTTTGAGGTTATTTCCTCTGGCATGGTTCTCCAGGGACTCCATCCTCTCATTGATCTCTGATTCTCTGGTTTTCAGTTTGTTTATTTCTTTGCAGTTTGCTTCTGTTTTCTTGTTTAGAACTTCTATTTCTCCTTCCACATGTGTGACCCTTTCTATCAGGGTGTTTATTTTGTGATAAATCGTTTCGCACATCTCCTGGATCTTAATCTGGTTTCGTTCAGATGTTGCAAATTTGTCTCTTAATTCCTTCATAATCTCACCCATCTTCCCCAAGATCTTTTCTACCTGAGACCCTCCTGTGCCGTCTGAATTTGTACCAGCAGTGTTACAGCTACTTTTGTTCTTTCCGTTTGTGTGTGCTGGCTCTAATTCAGAAACAAATTTCGAGGTAGACGCTTGGTCCTGCACTTTTTTAGGATGATTTGAACCAAGAAATAAGTGAGAAAGAGGTCTTGGATGCAATAAAATCCCTAAAAAGGGGGAAGGCGGCGGGCCCAGATTCCATACCAAATGAAATATACCAGGCACTCCAAGAGAGTGTTTTGACTCCACTCACCAAACTTTTCAATGAAATATTTTTAAACAATGGAGATCTCCCTAAATCATGGAATGAAGCTACAGTAAGCATTTTATTAAAACCAGGAAAGGATCCTACTAAGTGCGAGTCGTATAGACCAATTTCCCTCCTAAACTGTGACTACAAGATCTATACACAAATTCTGGCAAAAAGATTAGGGGTAGTGGCAGGGTCCCTAATCCATCCAAACCAAAAGGGTTTTATTAAGGGCAGACAGATCACTGAACTGTCCCATGAACTTATCGCCACTATAGACATTGCGACTCACTACCACATACCTTTGGCAGTCATAACATTTGATGCTGCCAAAGCTTTCGACTGGGTCAGTTGGCCCTTCTTGAGCGCCACCTTAGCTAAATTCAATCTGGTAAATAACTTTGAGAAAGCTGTAAGAAAATCTATAAAAACCCAACAGCTAGAATACTGGTTAATGAGGCACTTACAGAAAGTGTGTATATAAAAAGAGGAACCAGGCAGGGTTGCCCCTTGTCCTCACTATTATTTAACTTTTAAATAGAACCCCTAGCATGTCTTTTAAGAAGGGGTGAAGAACTTATACCCTTTACTTATCAAGGATGGTACAAGAAAGTCGCATTGTTTGCGGATGACTTATGATATTTACGGGGAATCTAACCACCTCACTTCCAAAAATAGAAAATATAAGTAAATTTGGCGCAGTCTCAGGCTACTAGGTAAATAAACTAAAGTCAGAAATAATAGAATGGAACGCTATGTCAGGAAATCCTTTAGTTAAGAATAAAATTAAGTACCTGGGAATTGAGTACATTAAAAATATCGAAGGAATAGCTACTTTAAATTTCAAAAGAGACCATAAGGAAATAAGCAAACTCCTAAAGGCTTGGGCAGGCCTACATCTATCCTTCCTAGGTAAATCGAATTTAATAACAATGACAGTATTACCGAAGTGCACATATCTGTTCAATTCACTCCCTTTGGAATTTAACAAGGCAGAAATCAAAAAGCTACAAGGGAAAATATCTGGCTTTATTTGGGGGTCAAAAGGAGTAAGGATCAGCTGGAAAAAACTGAGAAGACATAAACTACAAGGAGGCATAGCCAGCCCATATCTATTGGAATACTATAAAGCATTCCAGTTCAAAAATATAAGGATTTTGCTAGGCAAAACTGAAAAATGGCCTTTGCAGTGGAAAGCATTAATCGGACCTGGAAACGATCACTACTTATACAAATTTGGACACCCTCCATTTTTCAAGAAAATCAAATTAAAGATGATTAGATCAGCAGCAAGAATCTGGTATGATATGAGGACTACCCTGGCAATACGGTATTACAGTAAATTCTCTTCAATCTGGGAATCCCCAGGCACACCAGAATGTCTAAAAGATAGCTTAATCAACCCTTTAACACACGGGTACTCATAGTACGGCCCGCGGGCTGCTGGCGGCCCGGCAAGCCTTCCGTGGCGGCCCGCGGACCTTGAGACATCATACCCGTGTTTTAATTTTTTTTTTTAAAGAGTTTCTGCAGCAGCGCAAGAGACTCTGCTGCTCTGTGGGGGCCGGGCGATCCTAGTGATAGCCAGAGTAAAGCTGCAGGGGCACAAGAAGAGGTGAAATACATCAAGGCCTCATTAACATGAAAATGGTCTTTTAAAGACCTGTTAAGTGCTCGGGTGCGGCGTGAGTGTGTGTGTGCCCCGGCTGACACACGGGCAGGGTGAGATGAGCGTGAGGGGGACGGAGAGGGAGGGAGAGTGAGAGGGAGGGGAAACTTACCGTGGTCTTATGAGTCACGCATACACGTTTTGTATTTGGTAATTATTCAATCCTCAGGTGAAATTAGGAAAAACAGTTCCCAACCACGCGCCAGCCAACTATTTTCAAAGTATTAGGCAGTCAGTATTTTAAGGCTTTTTTTTATTAATCGAAAGCCAGTGCTTCATTTTGTTAGCGAGTATGAATATCTGAGCAGCTACCTTAGGCAATGTTAACTGTCTCGAACTTGGCATGCAAATTCCCACATGGGAGTGCTGTTCTCCATTTTTCTTATAAACACAGGAACACCTCAAAAGAAAGGCGCATTCTTTAGCTGGAAAACCACCTACTTAATCGGCACTTCTCGCTTGCTCAGTCTATTGCCCCACATTCAGGGTCTACCATGGAATGCAAGACCACCCGAGAGAAAATTACGATTTACATTTTTGTCCAAAAATAATCAGCGCTAACAAATGCTACTACAACTTTGAGTAACCTTCTTACATGTAATCAGTTCTAAACCCAAACACAAACAAGGTAATTTAGCACTTTCCCTATCCTGGATGCCCGTAGGAATTCGAATACTCTTTCATATTTAGCAACACATTTATTGCACAGGTCATGTTTTACTAAGAGGGATTGCCCAGCGTTTATTTGGTTAAAGTAGTGTATGTACTATTGATTCAACGCCGACTATTAGTTCTATATTTGACCCTATGGCTTCCAGAAATTATGCGCTACATTTGCTTTAAAACATATTATGTTTTTGTAGGTGTTATCTATTCACAACCCTGTTTGCGGCTGTGAGTGTGTGTGTGCCCCGGCTGACACACAGGCAGGCAGGCAGGGTGAGATGAGAGGGAGGGGGACGGAGAGGGAGGAAGAGTGAGAGGGAGGAAAAGGGAGGGAAAGTGAGAGGGAGTGAGAGGGAGGAAAGGGGAGGGAGAGGTAGGAAAAGGGAGGGAGAGGGAGTGAGAGGGAGACGGAGGGAGAGAAAGGGAGGGAGAGGGAGAGGGAGTGAGAGTGAGAGGGAGGGAGAGGGAGGGAGGGAGGAAAAGGGAGGGAAAGGGAGAGGGAGTGAGGGGGAGGGGGAGGGAGGAAAAGGGAGGGAGATAGAGTGGGAGTGAGGGAGGGAGAGGGAGTGAGAGGGAGGGAAAGGGAGGAAGGGAGAGGGAAAGGGAGGGAGACGGAGGGAGAGAAAGGGAGGGAAAGGGAGGGAGAGGGAGGGAAAGGGATTGAGACAGACAGGGAGGGAAAGGGAGGGAGACGGAGAGGGAGTGAGAGAGAGTGAAAGGGAGTGAGGAAAAGGGAGGGAAAGTGAGAGGGAGTGAGAGGGAGTGAGGAAAAGGGAAGGAAAGGAAGAGGAAGTGAGGGGTAGTGAGAGGGAGGAGAAGGGAGGGAGATGAAGACGGAGTGAGAGGGAGGGAGAGGGAGTGAGAGGGAGGGAAAGGGAGGGAAAGGGAGGAAAAGGGAGGGAGGGGGAGTGAGGGGGAGTGAGAGGGAGGAAAAGGGAGTGAGGGAGGGCAAGGGAGTAAGAGGGAGGGAGAGGGAGGGAGAGGGAGGGGGAGGGAGAGGGAGGGAAAGGGAGTGAGAGGGAGGGAGTGAGAGGGAGTGAGGGAGTGAGAGGGAGTGAGAGGGAGGGAAAGGGAGGGAGACGGAGAGGGAGGGAAAGGGAGGGAGACGGAGGGAGAGAAAGGGAGGGAAAGGGAGTGAGAGGGAGGGAAAGGGAGTGAGACGGAGAGGGAGGGAAAGGGAGGGAGTAGGAGACGGAGAGGGAGTGAGAGAGAGTGAAAGGGAGGGAGACGGAGAGGGAGTGAGAGGGAGGGAAAGGGAGTGAGACGGAGAGGGAGGGAAAGGGAGGGAAACGGAGAGGGAGTGAGCGGGAGGGATACGGAGAGGGAGTGAGCGGGAGGGATACGGAGAGGCAGTGAGCGGGAGGGAGACAGAAAGGGAGTGAGAGGGAGAGAGCGAGAGAGAGAGAGAGGGAGGGAGAGAGGGAGGTAGTGAGACAGAGTGAGTGAGACCGAGGGAGAGAGGTAGTGATAGGGAGTGAGTGAGAGGGAGTGAGAGAGATTGAGAGGGAGTATGCCGGGTCTGGTAGCTCAGTGGACGAAGGAGTCTGCTGCAGGAACCTGTGATCAACCACATGGTCAGTTTTTTTTATTGCTCTAGCCCCGCCCCCTCCCCCACTGACCCCGCCCCCACTGGTGCGGCCCTCGGTCACAAACCAAACTGTAAATTTGGCCCCCGAGAGAGAGTTTGTGAGTACCCATGCTCTAACAGATGCCAATATAAACTACTGGGGTCAGTTGGTGAAAGAAAACAAGATTACAGAATGGGAGATCCTTGATAGAGAAACCCAGGGAACGCTATCCAGATTTAAATACTATCAACTAACCAGCTGGCTTAAAGGAGTAAAAGAAGATTTACAAGGGGATGAAACTATTGAACAAAAGCTCCTCAATACTGAGCCTTTCAAAAAAGAGATATCATATTGGTATTGGGCTTCGATAAGATCAGGAGAAGAAGAATACAAAGTCCCTCAAGACATCTGGGGAAAATCAATGCCAGACCTCGTCATTGGGAATCTTTGGGAAACTTCAAATAATATTGCAGGCAAGGTGATAAAGTCTGATCCTTTGAAGAAGAATCACTTGTCTACAATACATAGAGTGTATTGGACCCCCCAAAAATTGTCAAAATTTAAAAACAGTACGATTAAGAAATGTCCCAAATGCGGAACAGAAAGAGCGGATGACCTACACATGTTCCGAGAGTGTTCGAGGCTGGAAGAATTCTGGGACCAGATCGGTAAGACTCTTTCCGAGGTTTTAGAACAGCGCATTGAGGTAATCATGGATCTAATAATTTTTGGGGCTTGTAAAAACTCACAAAATACTACACTGTCCAAGGGCCAAGAAAGGATCCTCTTCTTATTAATCCTTTTAGCCAGGAGAGAAATATGTATAAACTGGGTAAAACAATCATCACCAAGACACTCTGACTGGTTAAACTCAATCTTAAGGGTATACAAATTGGATAAACAGGGGAGGCAGAGTAAGAAAAACAGGTTCTGGAGCATTTGGGAAAAGGACAAACTGGTAACTGTTAGGGGGTTTAATGATTAAGGCAAAGGCACCATTGATTTCAAGGTGAGTCTTGAACCGAGTAGTCAAAATGACTAGCTCTTCCCCCTCCGATAATCATGTGCCTAGAGATGGACAAAAGGAGGCCCCAAAGGACAAGGAAAACAGAATATCTCGAGAGAAAAGGGCTGAATCAAAGAAATGGGGCCTCTGACTCCTCCATATTCTAAACCTTCTATGCTTGATGAGGACTTAAAAAAAAAAAAAAAAAAGATCATTACCCCGTAAACACTGGACCGGGAGCACCTTTGACACAGCTACCTTGATAGAGCCTGTCACACCTCCCCATTCCAAATCCACCACAGCAATAGGATGGAGTTTGGTAGTGCTGTCTGCATAAGTCACCTGGTGAAACTCACCAGGTAACAACCTCTCTGGAGGCACCAGCTCATCCAGGACCATAGTTACACTAGTCCCAGTGTCTCTGATAGCCTCAACTACAGTCCCATTCACTTTAGGCCTCTGCCTGTACTTGTCCATGTTTGGAGGTAAGGCAGCAAGGGTGGCAATATTCACCCCACCCAGGGACACTGAGGTTTGTTCCACCACCTGACTATCCATCTCTGGGGCACCACTCTCCACCCCTACACTGACACTGGCAATCCCTGTGGATGGCCCCTTAAGGGGGAGCTTCTTGGCGCAGACAGTATCTCCCTGTTTATGCCCTGGCTGGTTACAGTCAAAGCACTTACCCACCTTTGAGGGATCTAAGAACCTACCAGGCTTTCCCTGAAACCCCCTCCCATTGAATTTGGGTTGGCTCGCCCCCCCTCCTTGTGCAGAATTTTGTGGGTCTTTGGAGGACTCCTTAGGTTTTTGACCGTCATTTCCTGGGGCTTTCCCTTGGGAAGGGACCTGTCCTCCTCTGTTCTGGTCACCCCCCTGGTGCTGAATGGAAATCCGGGTTCTCACCAACTCATTAGTGGATTCACCCAACTCTCTGGGGTCTGTCAGCTTAGAGTCCACTAGATACTGGTGTAACTTCTCTTCTGCACAATGAGTCAAAATATGTTCCTTCAAAAACAAATCCTACAATCCCTCATATGTGTCAACTTTGTTACCAACAATCCAGCCTTCCAGTGCCTTTACTGAAATGTCCACAAAGTCTACCCAAGACATTGAACTCAACTTCTGGGTGCCTCTAAACTTCACCCTGTACTGTTCTGGAGTCTGACCAAATCTCTTGACTAAGCATGCCTTCATCTGCTGGTATGATTCTGCATCCTCTCCCTTCAGGGTCAGGAGCCTATCCCTCCCATCTACTGGAATCCACTCCCACAGGAGTACATAGAAATACCTAGAGTGGACCCTGCCCATTTTAAGGGCCCTCTTAAAAGCTGCTAGCACATGTCAATGTCCTGCCCCTCATTGTACTTGGGCCCTATGCCCGTGGGAAGTTTAGGTTCAAATATGCCACCCCTGGAGATCTCAACATCTCCTTCACTTTTGCTGCCACCATTCCTCTTCTCCTCCTACCTCTCCCATTTTCTCTTAGCCAATTCAAATTTCTCCTTCTCTAAGGCAATCAACTGTAATTGAATGCCTGAAGCTGTCTCTCTGCAAGGGACAGTAGTGGTACCTGAGTAATCGACCCTTCCCCACTCCCACCACCACCTTGATTCACATAGCATAGTTGATTAACCCCAGGGGCTCTTTACCTCCTCCACAAGGCAGCCTGGCTAATCCACTTAACTCTGACCAATCAGGGCAGACCACTGGAAGGATTAATTTGGACTTACAAACAAGAAAGCATTATAACTTCTTGTATGTACACTTTAAGAGAAAATCAACAATATGATATTGTTGGATTTATTAACTCCTTGGACGCTCATGACGAGCTCAGCTCGTCATGATGTACACCTCCATACACTCATGACGAGCTGAGCTCGTCATGAACAATGGGAATAAATAATGTTCAGCACAGGAGGAAAATAACACTAGCATTGATGTGGTTAATACTATTCTGGGAAGTCTTTGAATGGCATTTCTATCCCTCTCCAATCAAGAGTTATTAATCAATAACTTCCTACCATGTTAACCTATGTAACAGGGGATTTGCAATGGGAAAAATTACTTGGGCCATTTTTCCAGCATCAGGATTTAACATATTTTATAAGAACTTGTCTTATATATACAGGAACCCCACGCCATGTGCAACTAGGGGAGACTTTATGGGTTCTGAAGCTGAATAAATATTGCAGATTCTCCCTCCACAGTGTTCCTAGCATCTAGCACCTTACCACAAAGTGAGGAGTGAAATATGAAATATCACTTTACCCAGGCATATAAAAACTCATTCTATAAAGGTGCACCTTATAAATACCTGACCCCCACCCCTGGGATACCTAGGGGAGACATTGGGGGTCCCTAATATGCCAAAACATTGTACATTACCCATTTTAAGTGCCCCAAACACCAATGTCGAGTTTGGGCACAATTTACTTTTAAAAGCAGTCTTGGCACCAAGGGCTGTTTTTAAATTGACATCAGGCTTCAGCAGTGCACACATACAAGTGCAAAAAGAGCTGCTGGCCTCTAAACTGCCATGCCTCAAGGTACTGGGGACTTCTAGGTAGTTTCAATCCCCCTGCCCTATTATATACTAGGGGCCTATTGGGTAGGTCATGCCAATCACAGGGGTACCTCACCATACCATTGTGTACCCTAGTGTATGTAGGTGTTTTAACCCTATTGTAATGTGTCTCTTTCAGCATAGCACTGGCCCTGGGCCTGGTTAGGTAGAGCCCAGGGTCAGTCAGAGTCAGTTACCACTAGTATCAGTCAGAAAAAATTTGGCGGGTGCCCAGGGCACATGATGACTTTTCAACTGAAATCCTGTCTGATATATGTGGACCTGGATACCTTTCTCCTCAATTGCTTTTTGGCCTGGCGCATATCAACACAAATGTCCTCCACCACTATCCTTTTTTGGCACTGTCACTATGGGTGAGACCCAGGGTGTCGAACCACAGTGAACACTTGATGATGTCATGCTTTAATAATGTTTCTAGTTCTTTCTCATTGGCCTCCTGTAAATGGAAAGCAATCCGACGGTGTTGCTGAGCAACAGGACGAATGTCCTCCTTAATGTGAAGTTGCACCTTCATTGCCTTGAGTTTCCCTAGCCCATGAAACAATGATGGGATTTGACTTACCAGTCCAGAATGTGCATTGAGTGTAGTTGATAGGTATCAGTCCCATATCAGCAGCAGTGCTGAAACTGAGTAGACATGCACTCGACTAAGTACCTTGGAGGACATGAATTGTGCTTGTACTGTCGTTTTCTTTTACCTCATTGTTTCTATCAATGACCCTTGACCCTTGACTTTGCAATGGTGTAGAAGTAGCCCATATGTACACCTTTGTTTTGAATGACATCTGAGACAGTTCAGTGCATTTTTCTGCCGGCATGATAGTGACCCATGCACCACTGTCTTTCATAAAGTTGTAAGGCAACCATTCACTTTTAGCATGATCTCTCTTTGACTTGTGTTCTGTTTTTGAAAGAAGCCAGTCCTACATGTGCACATCGTTTTGCGGTCGACATCACCATTGGACATCCATCTTCTTCACTGTCGCTCGATGATGACGTTGGCAGATGGATTTGATGACGATCCACTTTGTTTAGACTTTACTTGCCTCAATGGATGTTGCTGTTTGACCTTGTGGGCGTGGCTAGAATCCTTTTGGAACTTTCTGTTATCCATTTTCTCTTCTCATCCTAATGCACTTAGTTTCTCTATCGCTTTGCAGACAGTTATGAAATTGTTCCCTTTCACACTACCTTTCCATATCTGTCCAATGGTGGAAAATGTATCTTTATGTGGCAACGACAATCCACAACGGAAACAACATTTCTTTTCCTTTGGAGATATAGTCTTATGGGCCTCCTCTTCGTGTTCTGCTTACTTTTCATGATCAACACTGATTCATTCTGGGCTGTTCCAGCTTCCAGATCAGCAGCCTGTTGATCTGCACATTCCTCAGCTCTCCCGGCCATGAGTACCTTTATAAGACTAAGTGTCTCTCTCAGCATGTGTTATCTGAATGAGTCAGAAGTAATCATTGATAACTCTGAGATGCATGGTTTCTTCATCATTGAATCCACTGAACTTGCAGTGCTTGATTAGGGTATCAAGTCTTTTCAACAAGCTCATCCATGGTTTCACCACCTTGCTGTCTTGCCTGGTTGGAAATTTACTTTTCATAGTCGGCATTTAGCACTGGATTGAATTTGACTTTCTTTAATTTGATGGTACGATACTTCATCAGCTTGTAATATCTTCTTTATCACTTCTTTCACTCCATCACCTGCAAGATTCTTTAAGTATTTGATGATCTTTTTGTCCTCTACTTCTTCTAGAGCACCTATGAACTCATCTAATGCTTCGATCCTTGCAATCCATCTGGCACCAATATTCAGTTTTTTGCAGTTTTGAAGGGCACTGATGGTTTCAGGAACACGGCTGCATCATTACTCATGTTGGGACTTACTAACGTTGAGAGTATACGCTGCCCGATGATGGTCGCTGTTCACTCGGACCTACACCTTCTGTAAGCATCAGCCGTGTGCTTACATCTGGGTTGTCTTGCCCAACCTGATGTTGTACGGCGCCACATTCTTTCCTAGTGGTGAGTAACAGTTTTGTCTATTGCACATGTTCGTCCTCACTCTCAACTTTATTTATTTATTTTTGAGATTTGTAGAGCGCGAACTTTGTGTGCATCGTACCTGGTTGTAGCTTCAGTTACCGTTTCTTTGTGCTTGGTCTTCTCGCTTTTAGCGCTTTCTTGCACCTGGCTTTCACTGCCTTTATCTCTTCTTCGTACCTGGCTGTTGCTGCTGTTAGCATTTTTGATTTGTATGGATGACACCTCTGTGTTACACTGTGGCACAGTATCTCTTCTTTCGGCCTTATGAGTAGGCTTCTGGTAGGCATTCTGAGTGCAGTTCCATAGGGACTTCATCCTTCTTCTTGTAAAAGCTACTGCAGTGCTTTGACTCTACATATACCAATTGTAGACTGCCTCGTGGGCGCACATGGCATGTATGATCAGTTTGCTGGACCTCAGCAAACTCTCAGAGAGAGCAGTCTTGTTCCTTCAGGCACGTATCCCCTACTCATTTTCAGTGGTTGCGTCCTTCCCAGCTCTGTAGCATGCAAATGACCATGTCACACACTGAGCTCTGAAACACCTGTCTTATTCTTCGTCAGACAACCGTTAACTGAATGCACTATGTCATAAACATTATTGACCACACCCAGGCACACTCCGGTAATTATGTGACTTTGTAAGGAGTTCGCTGAGGACTACAAGGCTCCTACTGCATGTGATCACACAGCGCTACAACAACTAAATTAGACACAGAAGGACCAAGGTAAAAATGAATTCAGTCGACTTCATATAAAATTCTACTTAAGAATCATGTCGAGCCTTTTCAGAATCTTAAAACGTAAACAGATGGCAGGTATTTTTCAGTCGGACTGGGGCAACCCTACGTGCAACTCACCTTCGCCTGTAAAAGAGGGCATGAAGGTCATGCCCTTCATCCATTTTTAGGTCGAGTTCACTCGAACCTATTGTTGTCAACCCAAAAGCTGACTTTTTACGATCCGGATTCTCAACAGTTCACATGAAATCACGTGACCACAAGCTCCTTCGTGCACAAGCTTGCATTTCCCCACAGGCTTCCCCCTGCCAGCAGCAATCGAAGGCTTCCGCTGCCCCGCCCCCCCCCCGCCGTCACTTATTCACGGCCGCAGGCCGTGACTTCAAAGGGTTCCGCTGCCCCGCCCCCTGCTTCACGGCCATCTGTTCCCCAGCACCTCCCCTCTCTCTCCCCTAATTATTCACTGCTGGCCGGCCGGCACATCTAGTTTTCCACGGCTTTCGACTTGAAAGGAAACCTCGCACACCAAGCCTCGCACACCAACATTTGTCTTTATCTACTCCCGATATGCTCGTTCCCTCCCCTCCCCCCGCTCTTTTATCTACTTGTTTGTCTTCCTGTCTCATTGTCCCTCGGTCTGTTTGTGTTTCCCTCTATCTCACTGATTCATTTGTTTGTCTTTTTGTATATTCTTAGTATCCGGTTACCTCTGTCCCAGGGTCATCTCGTCTCCTGCGTTCTTGCTTGCCTATCACTTTTGCCTTCCTCTCAAAGCCCCGTATCTTTGCCCTGCCCTGTGTACCCGTCAGGATCCATGTCTCCCTGTCCTAGTGAAAGGGCCCAAATGCTTCCTAGTAAAGCTTCATTGTTGAGATGTGCAGTCTGTGCAGCAGCAAAGAGCAAGTACATCGGAGCTGAAGGGAAAGGTGTTCACTCGAGTGTGCGCCTCGAAGACCAGCTCGGCCTCTCCCACGAGCACGAGAGGAGTGTCTTCTGTAGGTTACGTCAAGGTGAGTGAACACTGGATCCGGCATGTACACGCAGGTGTCACGGTGATGTTTACACGTGTCACAGCTGCTTGGCAGTTCCATATGACGTGGGAGGTGACTTGTCAAAAGCAGTTTCAAGACCACGTTATTTGAAGGTGCGGCTGTCAACAAGATATGCTGTCGAGCAACACAAACATTTATTATTCAACAGCATCCTTCAGTGGCCCTCATGCACGAGAATGGCAGCAGGTGCGCGGAAAACATTGCTAATCACAGAGGTGGCCGAGAAAAACTGCACAATAACTTTTTGAAGGGATCTCTTGGGGGGAAAGCAAGAAACGCGTCGAATTACACATAAAAACAGAGGAGAGGGTGTTTGTGCAATGCCAACAATGAGCAGAGGGTTGAAATTAGAAACTCGTTTTTTAAAGCAGCCGCTCTTAATCCTAAACAAAGGCGGCCACAGGACCCACCCAGCTCTATTTTTACATTATTCACATTTTTTAAGCAGTGCGGCAGCGGCCCCTAATCACCAACAAGAGAGGCCGGGCCATTATTTCAGTGTTTACATTTGCTTTGCATTGTCTCCCTATACATAGTGGGCATCATCACATGAAATGTTTCATTTCTGTGGTGCAAACATATGGGCAGCCATCTCCCTCGAAACAAGCGCTACACACCTGCCGCTTTATTTATATATATATATATATATATATATATATATATATATATATATATATATATATATATATATATATATATATATTACATTGGCAGCCCACCTTCAAGCTTTAAAGTCGGCTACTCTCTTGCTGTGCTCTCCCAGTTCGCTTTTAGCCCTCCCAGTGCAAATCTTGCATTCCCCCCCCCCCCCACGCCCTTTTTCTGCGCATCGAGTGAGGCGCCATCCACGTCCTTGTTTGGAGGGGGAACGTTTAGAGCCTTTTCTACAGGTCAATGGCCTGCAGTTGAAGAACACCATGGTATCCCAGAGGTAATACTGGAGGAGAGAAGGAAATACGAATGGGAGAGGAGCAGTTATTTGAGGACTTTTGAAAGGTAGAATTCCAATCTTCCTTTGCTATTCGTTGCTCTTTATGGTTTTGTCACAACAAAATCCTTGCATGCAATATTTAAAAAAATATATATTGATGAATGTTTTCATTAGCTATTACCGCTTTGCACTTATATCTTATGAATAATTGTCTAGTTTGTGTCCTTCTGCCATCTGTTTCAATCGTTTTTTGTGTCCTTCTGCCCCTTGTATCCCTCGTTTTTTGTGTCCTTCTGCCCTCTGTTTCAATAGTTTTTTGTGTCCTTCTGCCCTTTCTATCCCTCGTTTTTGTGTCCTTCTGCCCTCTGTTTCAATCGTTTTCCTCTTGTTTTTCGTGCCCTTCTAGCCTCTGTATCCCTCTTTTTTTATGTCCTTCTGCCCTCTGTTTCAATCGTTTTTTGTGTCCTTCTGCCCTTTGTATCCCTCGTTTTTGGTGCTTCTGCCCTCTGTTTCAATCAGTTTTTGTGTCCTTCTGCCCTTTGTATCCCTCGTTTCTGTGTCCTTCTGACCTCTGTTTCAATCGTTTTTCGTGTCCTTCTGCCCTTTGTATCCCTCGTTTTTTTGTCCTTCTGCCCTCTGTATCCCTCGTTTTTGATGTCCTTCTGCCCTCTGGCCTGCAAACTATCCCTTCCCCCCCTGCCCTGCCCACAAAACTACCCCGACCCCAGCCCCCCTACCCTGAGCCCTGAACTCCATTCCCTACATCCCTAAACTACCCCGCCCTGCCTCGACTTCGTAAACTGTCCCTTCTCTGTCTGCTTTGAGCCCTACAACTTAAGCCTAGGCCCAAATGGATGGATGGGTGGATTTTTTGAGTAAAGTTTTACTTAATGCGATTTTATATAGCGTGAACTTTACCCGAAGGTGTCAGAGCGCTTTACATAAGAACCAGTTGCAAAACATAAGGACTTTGGATTACATGCGTTTGATAAAAGATACAAATATAAAAAATGTTTAAATGTCTTCACGCAAAGAAGACAAAGAAGAGACTGTTGATTATAGTTCTCTATATACATGCGCGCTCACTCACAACCCATATGCCTGCTCCCCATCCCCATCTGCGAGCCTGAACATTCATTCATTCTTCCACCCACCCATCGATGCATCCACCCATCCATGCATCCATCCATACAGTCATCCGCCCATCCATGCATACACCCATGCATCCATCCATCCACCATCCATTCACCCACCCATCCATGCATCCATCCATGCATGCATCTATCCATCCGCAATGCATCCATTCATCCGCCATGCATTCAAGCACCCATCCATGCATGCATTCATCCATACACTCATCCATCCAGCACCTATCCACTCCGCACCACCACAGCATCACTCAGCACCACCACAGCATCACTCAGCACCACCACAGCATCACTCAGCACCACAACAGCATCACTCAGCACCACCACAGCATCACTCAGCACCACCACAGCACCACCCCACCATCACTCAGCGCCACCCCAGCATCACTCAGCGCCACTCCGGCATCACTCAGCACCACCACAGCACCACTAAGCACCACCACAGCACCACTCAGCGTCACCACAGCACCACTCAGCGTCACCACAGCATCACTCAGCGTCACCACAGCATCACTCAGCGCCACCACAGCATCACTCAGCGCCACCCCAGCATCACTCAGCGCCACCCCAGCATCACTCAGCGCCACCCCAGCATCACTCAGCGCCACCCCAGCATCACTCAGCGCCACCCCAGCATCACTCAGCGCCACTCCAGCATCACTCCGCGCCACCCCAGCATCACTCAGCTCAACCCCAGCATCACTCAGCACCACCACAGCATCACTCAGCACCAATACAGCACCAATACAGCATCACTCAGCACCAATACAGCATCACTCAGCGCCACCCCAGCATCAATCTGCGCAACCATTCAACAACAACTGTTTCAAATATGTTCTCTCAATGTATCAAGCTTTATTACAAATGTCACAAAAAGATGTTAATATTTCACTTCTGTTCTTGGATTTTCGTCACAATAAAATACACTGAACATAATCTTCACAAAAGTTATTTACAAAAGTTTAAGCTATTGCCATTATAAATTACAATCACTTTTATTTAAGTATTAATTATTTAAAAAAATTAAAAGACATTGTTATTTGTAATATCAATACATCTAAGTCACGTAAATACAACATATGTTGCATTACAAATGCTATAGGTGTCACATTTGCAAAAGTTAACACTATTGGCATTTTAAATGACAAAGTTATTAATTTCGCTATTTTCAAAACAAAAACATAAATAAAAAAATTGTCATTTACAATACTAATTCCTCTAACTTTACTAATGCGAGACCTATTCATTGCAAATGCTTGTTCTGTTTCTCCACAACACTGCGCGTTGAAAGAAGGTAGACTTTAAGTTTAGGCACTATGCATGCCCCATTTGTAAACCTGGTGCATGCAAGGTTAAACGGCTTCTATTAACAAGCATTTACAATGCAATGGTCTCGGCATCATTAAAGGTGGAGCTATTGGCATTGCTCATGACATTTCTTTTTTTTCTTTAAATCATAAATAAATGGCATTGTCATTTACATTGCCAATACACACCACTCTGCACTCAACAGCACACACCACTCTGCACTCAACAGCACACACCACTCTGCACTCAACAGCACACACCACTCTGCACTCAACAGCACACACCACTCTGCACTCAACAGCACACACCACTCTGCACTCAACAGCACACACCACTCTGCACTCAACAGCACACACCACTCTGCACTCAACAGCACACACCACTCTGCACCTGCACTCACTACTCTGCACTCACTACTCTGCGCACTCACTACTCTGCACTCACTACTCTGCGCACTCACTACTCTGCGCACTCACTACTCTGCACTCACTACTCTGCACTCACTACTCTGCACTCACTACTCTGCACTCACTACTCTGCACTCACTACTCTGCACTCACTACTCTGCACTCACTACTCTGCACTCACTACTCTGCACTCACTACTCACTACTCTGCACTCACTACTCACTACTCTGCACTCACTACTCACTACTCTGCACTCACTACTCACTACTCTGCACTCACTACTCACTACTCTGCACTCACTACTCTGCACTCACTACTCTGCACTCACTACTCTGCACTCACTACTCTGCACTCACTACTCTGCACTCACTACTCTGCACTCACTACTCACTACTCTGCACTCACTACTCACTACTCTGCGCTCACTACTCACTACTCTGCACTCACTACTCACTACTCTGCACTCACTACTCTGCACTCACTACTCTGCACTCACTACTCTGCACTCACTACTCTGCACTCACTACTCTGCACTCACTACTCACTACTCTGCACTCACTACTCTGCACTCACTACTCTGCACTCACTACTCACTACTCAGCACTCACTACTCACTACTCTGCACTCACTACTCACTACTCTGCACTCACTACTCACTACTCACTACTCTGCACTCACTACTCTGCACTCACTACTCTGCACTCACTACTCTGCACTCACTACTCTGCACTCACTACTCTGCACTCACTACTCACTACTCTGCACTCACTACTCACTACTCTGCACTCACTACTCACTACTCTGCACTCACTACTCACTACTCTGCACTCACTACTCACTACTCTGCACTCACTACTCACTACTCTGCACTCACTACTCTGCACTCACTACTCTGCACTCACTACTCACTACTCTGCACTCACTACTCACTACTCTGCACTCACTACTCTGCACTCACTACTCTGCACTCACTACTCTGCACTCACTACTCACTACTCTGCACTCACTACTCACTACTCACTACTCTGCACTCACTACTCACTACTCTGCACTCACTACTCTGCACTCACTACTCTGCACTCACTACTCACTACTCTGCACTCACTACTCTGCACTCACTACTCTGCACTCACTACTCACTACTCTGCACTCACTACTCACTACTCACTACTCTCTACTCTGCACTCACTACTTTGCACTCACTACTCACTACTCTGCACTCACTACTCACTACTCTGCACTCACTACTCTGCACTCACTACTCACTACTCTGCACTCACTACTCACTACTCACTACTCACTACTCTGCACTCACTACTCACTACTCTGCACTCACTACTCTGCACTCACTACTCTGCACTCACTACGCTGCACTCACTACTCTGCACTCACTACTCTACACTCACTTCACTACTCTGCACTCACTACTTTGCACTCACTACTCACTACTCTGCACTCACTACTCACTACTCTGCACTCACTACTCACTACTCTGCACTCACTACTCACTACTCTGCACTCACTACTCTGCACTCACTACTCTGCACTCACTACTCACTACTCACTACTCTGCACTCACTACTCACTACTCTGCACTCACTTCTCTGCACTCACTACTCACTACTCACTACTCTGCACTCACTACTCACTACTCTGCACTCACTACTCACTACTCTGCACTCACTACTCTGCACTCACTACTCACTACTCTGCACTCACTACTCACTACTCTGCACTCACTACTCTGCACTCACTACTCTGCACTCACTACTCTGCACTCACTTCACTACTCTGCACTCACTACTCTGCACTCACTACTCACTACTCTGCACTCACTACTCACTACTCTGCACTCACTACTCACTACTCTGCACTCACTACTCACTACTCTGCACTCACTACTCTGCACTCACTACTCTGCACTCACTACTCTGCACTCACTACTCACTACTCACTACTCTGCACTCACTACTCACTACTCTGCACTCACTTCTCTGCACTCACTACTCACTACTCACTACTCTGCACTCACTACTCACTACTCTGCACTCACTACTCACTACTCTGCACTCACTACTCTGCACTCACTACTCACTACTCTGCACTCACTACTCTGCACTCACTACTCTGCACTCACTACTCTGCACTCACTACTCTGCACTCACTACTCACTACTCACTACTCTGCACTCACTACTCACTACTCTGCACTCACTACTCTGCACTCACTACTCTGCACTCACTACTCTGCACTCACTACTCTGCACTCACTACTCTGCACTCACTACTCACTACTCTGCACTCACTACTCACTACTCTGCACTCACTACTCACTACTCTGCACTCACTACTCTGCACTCACTACTCACTACTCTGCACTCACTACTCTGCACTCACTACTCACTACTCTGCACTCACTACTCACTACTCACTACTCTGCACTCACTACTCACTACTCTGCACTCACTACTCACTACTCTGCACTCACTACTCACTACTCTGCACTCACTACTCACTACTCTGCACTCACTACTCTGCACTCACTACTCACTACTCTGCACTCACTACTCACTACTCTGCACTCACTACTCACTACTCTGCACTCACTACTCACTACTCACTACTCTGCACTCACTACTCACTACTCTGCACTCACTACTCACTACTCTGCACTCACTACTCACTACTCTGCACTCACTACTCTGCACTCACTACTCACTACTCTGCACTCACTACTCTGCACTCACTACTCACTACTTTGCACTCACTACTCACTACTCTACACTCACTACTCACTACTCTGCACTCACTACTCACTACTCTGCACTCACTACTCACTACTCTGCACTCACTACTCTGCACTCACTACTCACTACTCTGCACTCACTACTCTGCACTCACTACTCTGCACTCACTACTCTGCACTCAGTACTCACTACTCACTACTCTGCACTCACTACTCACTACTCTGCACTCACTACTCTGCACTCACTACTCTGCACTCACTACTCACTACTCTGCACTCACTACTCTGCACTCACTACTCACTACTCTGCACTCACTACTCACTACTCACTACTCTGCACTCACTACTCACTACTCTGCACTCACTACTCACTACTCTGCACTCACTACTCACTACTCTGCACTCACTACTCTGCACTCACTACTCACTACTCTGCACTCACTACTCTGCACTCACTACTCACTACTCTGCACTCACTACTCACTACTCACTACTCTGCACTCACTACTCACTACTCTGCACTCACTACTCACTACTCTGCACTCACTACTCACTACTCTGCACTCACTACTCTGCACTCACTACTCACTACTCTGCACTCACTACTCTGCACTCACTACTCACTACTCTGCACTCACTACTCACTACTCACTACTCTGCACTCACTACTCACTACTCTGCACTCACTACTCACTACTCTGCACTCACTACTCACTACTCTGCACTCACTACTCTGCACTCACTACTCACTACTCTGCACTCACTACTCTGCACTCACTACTCTGCACTCACTACTCTGCACTCACTACTCACTACTCACTACTCTGCTCTCACTACTCACTACTCTGCACTCACTACTCTGCACTCACTACTCTGCACTCACTACTCTGCACTCACTACTCACTACTCTGCACTCACTACTCACTACTCTGCACTCACTACTCTGCACTCACTACTCACTACTCTGCACTCACTACTCTGCACTCACTACTCACTACTCTGCACTCACTACTCACTACTCACTACTCTGCACTCACTACTCACTACTCACTACTCTGCACTCACTACTCACTACTCTGCACTCACTACTCACTACTCTGCACTCACTACTCTGCACTCACTACTCTGCACTCACTACTCACTACTCTGCACTCACTACTCACTACTCTGCACTCACTACTCACTACTCTGCACTCACTACTCACTACTCTGCACTCACTACTCTGCACTCACTACTCTGCACTCACTACTCTGCACTCACTACTCTGCACTCACTACTCTGCACTCACTACTCACTACTCTGCACTCACTACTCTGCACTCAAGTCAAGTCAAGTCAAGTCAAAGTCCACTTTATTCGATTAATTAAAATCATAAAAGTATTCTACAACAAATATCATACGTTCATATATCTTAAAAACAGTTAATACAGTATTAAACAGTAGATAGAATTTAAAAAACAAGTTAAAAAGGCATTATTTACACAGAATTCTTTGCAGTTTGCACTCAACATTACAGTAAACATGAATTCAAGCATCTATCCTCAGTTGTGAATCCAATCTTAACCTTGATCTCTTACATCTAACAGATGCAGCCAAAAAACTAGCGGTGCAATACATAATCAAAGGGGAATGCAACATCTGTAAATATAACAGCGCAGGCTTGTACTGCGTGAAGCCCAACTCCCTCAGAATTGATTTTAAATATCGAGTACGGGGTTCGTGATAAAAGGAACAGAAAAACAAAAAATGCGCATTATCCTGAGGGGAAAAACCATCACATTTGCATGGGGACGAGTCCTCGAGCTTACACCAGTCTTTCTCGTCCCGCAGAACCATATAAATTTGGTTAAAACGAAATTTGGACAGTAGCCACCTATGAAAAGAATTAGTGACCACTGCCAAATAAGGAGCCAACTCAAAAGATGGGGTTATCAATACATGAGCCCTCACAGAGGGTTTACATAATTCATCCGCTTCACGCTCGGCCATACGTAATCTGATGAAATTGTTCTTAACCCACAACAAATCTGCTTTACACAGGGATTCTGGGCTGGTAAAGATTTCAGGGCGTCCCAGACTTGCGGCCAAGGACTCGACATATGACAGCCACTGGATATCCCTCCTGTGATCTAACATAAGACAGTCTTTGATTATCCTATGATTAAGGCCAAGATTCGGATTAAGCCAAAGCTTAATCCACATCAGAAGTGGAGCGAGATTAATTATATCTAAAATATAACCCAAACCCAGCTCAAGATGTAAAGAGTGAGTGGCAGTTGACTGTGGTAGACCCAACAGAGAACGAAGAAATTTATTTTCCTCTGTCTGGATGCATTTAGAATTAGCGTAGCCCCAGACTGCAGCCCCGTATCTAGCGATCGCGGCTGTCTTGGCTTTGTAAACAGCCAGGACAGCTTCGATAGGTTTCCCCCCCAATCTTTTAGTGAATCCCAGGATTGCAGAGTATGAGCTTCTCACCGCATTCGCTTTGGCTGTTAACTGCGGTGTCCAGGTTCCCCTTTGGTCGAATATCACTCCCAAGTAGGTAAAAACTTTAACATTTGTAATAGCCTCTCCATCACAAAAAAAGGTTTTTTCTTTTAGTTTACCACATCCTGCTGACATAGTGTGCGATTTCTTCTTATTCACCACCAGGTCAAGACTGGACATAAAGTTACCGAAGGAATTGAGTAACTTTTGCAGGGCAATTGGGGTCCTGGCTATTAGCACCGCATCATCGGCGTAGAGGAGCACCGGAATTGGTGCACCCCCCATGCTCGGAATATCCTTTGTAGCTGCCCTTAATTCATCCTCCAATGAGTTCACGTATAACGTGAACAGCATTGGTGCGAGTATACATCCCTGACGGACCCCTCTAGTTGATCGAAAACTCTTGGTACACTTTCCGTCCGTTGTTATTCTGATGCGGGCCCTCAGATCTTTATGGAGCTCTGCCAGAAAGTGTACTAAGGAGCTATCGAGGCCCATCTTCAGGAGCATTGCCCACAACTTAGATCTATTAACTAGATCAAAAGCTGTGGACAAGTCCATGAAGCCAAGAAATATACTTCCCCCTTTAGCTCTGGTGTATTTAGAGATTATGAGGTGGAGATTGAGGCATTGATCCTCTGTACTCCTCCCTGACCTAAATCCGTATT